>NC_059339.1:85691886-85991886 GCF_018350155.1 Leopardus geoffroyi | reverse complement strand
GCTACTCAATATTTAGTGCTTTTTCGCTTTAAAACTATAAAGTCGCCTATTCTTCAAAATACCAAATCAGCAAACACGTTTCCACTACTTCTTTCAAACTGGTTTATCAAGTTGGTTTAAGTCTACAAACCTTCTGAATTGTCTTAAATGAAAGCTATCAACTTAAAATAAAATTATTCAATGCCCCTAATAATCCACTGTTCTTTAAAGTATCTTAAAGTTAATGTGCATCCCGGGGTGCCTGGGTGGCTGAGACAGTTAAACATCTGACTCTTGGTTTTGACTCAGGTCATGACCTTGTGGTTCATGAGTTTGAGCCCCACCTCAGGCTCTGAGCTGACAGTGTGGAGCCTCCTTGGGATTCTCTCCCTTTCTCTCTACTCCTCCCATGCCCTGTCGCTGGCTCTCTCTCTCAAACTAAATCAATAAACTTTAAAAAAAAAGTTAAGGTGCATCCTTCCAATCAAAGAGTTTAACGTGCTTAATGCATGTTGATGCCTGCATTGGCAATATCTGTTAATTTTCAAATTTTAAATTTTGCATTGATAATATAAAACATCATGTATAACACATTACAAAACCTATTTTTCACTCCAATTACACGATTAAACTTTATCCATGTTGATATGCTGTATTTTTTTCCTTTTTGTTTATTTGTAGGAATTTAAAAATATATTTAATTTTAAATCCTTTATTAGGTAAATGTGTTGGAAACACATTTTGTAGCTTGGCTTTTCACTTTTTTATAGTTCCGTTTTTCACACAAGTTTTTGACATAGTCAAATTTGTCAGTTATTTCCTTTATGGCAGTATGTTTATGACTTATGCTTATTAAAAGAAATGCATAATGTTACATTTATGTGGTTACTGATTTGAATTTTTTCACCCTCTCATTTTTTTGTTTCCTGTTTTAATATTTTACTATTTTCCTACTTTGTAATGGCTTAACACCATTTCTTAGAGCACCTCCCCTTTTTTGCTTTAGCAACCTCGGAAACTCTTTCCATCCCATGCCATACAAATATCCATTTAGTTGACAAAAACATTTAATCAGTCATGCATAACATTTCTCCCTTAGTTTTCATTTTCTCTACTAAAAAGTAATGGAATCTTACTATAATAAGCACTATTCTATTAGCATCCCATCTGATCCCTGCCTTCACATTGTTTTATTCCACTACAATTCCTGAATTATCGCATGATAAATGTCCTAAAGCACCGCTCTGGCCATGTTATCTCTCTGGACCAAAAAACAAATACAAATACCAAAAACAAATCTTTCAATGCTTCACCAGAGCCCATTGCTTACAAGAGAGATCTTGAATTCTGAAGCTTGCCATCCAAGAACCTTCATGAGCTAGTCACAAAGTCCAATCAAACAACTGTCGATTTTACCACTAAAATCTTCTCCTCAAACTGCACCGGTTTACTCATTACCCCCTTGAGTAGATTTGTTTCAGTTCCTGTTTCAATCATATTCTTAATCTCAAATCCCTTTATTTTTCGATTCACACTCTTGAGAATCCTGGCTACCTCTGAATCCTATCTTGTCCTACCTTCCCCATGGAGCTTTCCTAGATCAAACCAGTGAAAAGGGATGTCCCTTTACCCCATTTTCCTTTATCATCTGTTCTTTGGTGTCTTTTGAGAATTAATCTCCCTTATTAGATTATAATCTCCTTCAGAGAAGGGGCCGTGCCTTATATATCCCTGCATTCCTCTCCCGTCCCTAAACTCATTCGGAGCAAAGTAATCACTTAAAAGTTGCTGGATTAATAAGTCAATACCCTAAGTGGTCCCCCTTATCGATGGTTTTGCCTTCTGTGATTTGAGTTGCCCAACCACAGTCCAGATGGTGATCCCCTTTATGACAGACATATCATCAGGAGGTCAACAGTGGCCTAAGCAATGTCACAGTGCCTACATCATTCACCTGACTTCAGCTCAACATGCAGGCGTTTTATCATCTCACATCATCACGAGAAGAAGGGGGAGTATATTACAATAAGGTATTTTGAGAAAGGCCATATTCACATACCTTTTATTACAGTGGTTTGTTGTAATTGATTTATTTTATTAGTTCTTGTGAATCTCTTACTGAGCCCCTTTATAAATTAAACTTTATCACAGGTGTGTTACATAAGCGAAAAAACTGGGTATATATAGGGTTAGGTACTATCTGTGGTTTCAGCATCTGCTGGGGGGGGGTGGTCTTGGAACATGTCCTTCATGGATAAGGGGGATGCCCGTGGTCTTTTAAAATTTCCAAAGTGGGCACTTACTCTAGACCACACATTGGTCTAAATATTTAAAATGTATTCACTCATTTCATGCACAAAACAACACTTTTTGGCTCCACCATTACATGCGTTACACGTGATGAGGCACAGAAATGTTAAAAAGAAGAAAGACGCTAACTGCGATACAGGACCAAATCCTGATACTCTCGTTTCAGAGCCTCTTTTTGTAATGACTACATTACCTCCTCATGCATCGTGTCCTAGAGTCTTAAGCAAGGTATCAATGTATTGATTTTAAAGATGGGAAAACTGACACCAAGATATGAAGACAGGTAGAATTTCTCCAGGGATAAAAGCCTTAAGGGGAGGTGGGGGGGAAGGTTGCTAAAAACAAAGAAATGGGCAAAAAGAGAGGTGCTATACATTTGTCTGTTTCTATTGTTTTTGTTTGTTTGTTTGTTTGTTTGTTTTTGAAGTCACTCATGTGTGGGAAATGCCTCTTCCTCAATCTTCACTCAAACACCCCTTCCCATTGTTTTCTGTTCACCTAAATCAGAGAGAAACATATTCTAAATATCTACAAGAAAGCCTTGTTTCTCAAGAATTGGAAACCAGGCAGAGGAGAATTACCCATTTATTCTGATACAATGAAAATTTCAACACACTGCATGTGTGAAAACCCAGGAGACAGTCTCTTGTCTACCAAAAAAGAAAAGAGTGAAAAGAGAGAGTTTGCAACTTTACTTTCCTCCTTCTAAAACCTCAGAAACCTAAGGTCAATACTGGGCTTGTTGGCGATCAAACACACCAAGAGATCTTTCTTCCACGTGCTTAGTTATAAATAAATTCTTAACCCCAAACAGGTCCCAAACAGGGCCCCAGAACACCCTTTTAAACAAAATCTGTATCCTTTCTTTTTAAGTACCCAAATCTTGTTTAGTAATAAAAATCAGGAGTGAAAGAAAATGTCAAGGTCTAAACTAAATGGCATTTGCTAGCATGGGCACCTTGAAGCCTGAGCCCCTAATCCCCGCTCAGTAGGGGAACAGAGGTATCTCACCTCCTGCAGAAGCTTCTCACCTCTTGGCAGGAAAAAGACTTAAAAGCTCCAAGAATTCCAAAGGCCAGGAGGAACTAGCTTAAAGGGTGACTGCTTTCAAACATCTAAAGCTGCCTTAAAATGCATGGTCTTCAGCAAGAGTTTTTACTCAGAAAGTTAATTTCATTGCAAAAAGTACACAGTTTTTCTTACTCACTTCGCCTTGTTACTGCTCTCATTTTCTCCCAATTTGATCTTGGCCGCTGGTTCAAAAATGTATTGGCTTTCTGTTTTAAGCCACAGAATTTGATTTGGGTGTTTTGTTTAAGTATTACGTTAGTTTTATTGTTTAACCTGCCTCTTCTTTCCAGTCAACGTTCTGGACATTGTTTCAATCAGGTAACAGCAGCAATCGTAATTTTCAGTAATAATAAATAGCACCTTAAGTTCTAATTATGTTTCCCACTATTCTGAGGGACTTATAAATACTAACATAATTTAAACCAAACCAAAATCCAATGAGATAGGCAATATAATTATCCCTCCTTACAGAATGGGACGCTCAGGCAGAAAAGTTACGTAACTTAATGAAAGTTTGGCATGACACTAAATTATTGCTATTTTTTGCTAAATTGACTTCCTACCTCTGCTGTCCCTCTAAACTATTCTGTACAATGGCATAAAAATAATCGTACTAGCAATTTCTTGGGGTGCCTGCGTGGTTCGTTGTGTCAAACATTTGATCTTAATTACGGGTCAGGTCATGATCTCAGGCACAGAGTCTGCTTGGGATCCTCTCTCTCTCTCTCTCTCTCTCAAAATACATTAACAAACTTAAAAAAATTCTCAATTTCATGACACATTTGAAGGATTCTATTTGCATACTGGTAAATTCTTACTGTGCAGGCGAACAACATACAAAGCCTTCCACGCAATCCCTACCCCAGCCTCTCCAACTGTCCCTACTTCTTTTTATTCAAACCAAGCCCTCTAGGGACTCTCAACTACTTGCCAACATTCTTTAAAAAAAAAAAAAAAAAGCTTTACTAAGGTATCACTAACAAATAAAAATTTTACATTGAAGGTGTCCAACTTCATGCTTTGATCTATATGTATAAACTGTGACATGATGGTCATAATCAAGATAATTAATATACCCATCACCTCACAGTAATCATTTTCTTCTTGTATCTTGTTGCTGTTGTGACAACACTTAAGATCTACCAGCTTTAGGGGCGCCTGGGTGGCGCAGTCGGTTAAGCGTCCGACTTCAGCCAGGTCACGATCTCGCGGTCTGTGAGTTCGAGCCCCGCGTCAGGCTCTGGGCTGATGGCTCAGAGCCTGGAGCCTGTTTCCGAGTCTGTGTCTCCCTCTCTCTCTGCCCCTCCCCCGTTCATGCTCTGTCTCTCTCTGTCCCAAAAATAAATAAATGTTGAAAAAAAAAATTAAAAAAAAAAAAAAAAAAAAGATCTACCAGCTTTACAAATTTCAAGTATACAATGCAGTATCCTGAACTCGAGTCACTATGCTGCGCGTTCAAATTTTCTTCTTTGGGCTTTCCAGATGTCCTGACATCTGGACAACCTGATAACCTTTTCCCATCAAGGTAAGACTTAGTTTTCAAGGAAGAAGATTTTGAGCGGATCAAGCTTATCTGCTCATCATAAGGCCTTGGCTTCAAATTACATAATATGACCCATCATTCCCACATTCTAAAATGTGTACCACAGATACACCTGCATTCATAATAACGCTACGTGCATGAGTTCTATACGGCATGAGTGCTGACGGTAACAAAATATTGGAAGTAATACCAACACCTGTTGGTGAGGAAATTATTAAACTATGACACATCTACACACTGGAATAAAACAGGTGTCTGGGTCCTGATATGAAGATATCTGTAGGAGTATGTTTAGTGTGATAAAGAAAAAAAGTAAAAATATATAGCCATATTTTCTTGGATCTCCATCAGAAACACTAGAACTCCAAACAAAAAAGAACTTTCAACATTGGTTTCCACCACAGGATTGAGGAGTAGGATCTACCAAGATGAGGACAGAAGAGAAGTTTCTCAATTTAAAAATTATGGGCCAGTAATATTCCTTTCCTCTCTGTCAAGGAATATTAAAATGTGATCCACAAGTATGGATGTTTTACAGAGATGTTTTTGCCTTTAAAAGAAAATGTATATGGACAGCCATTAAATATTTGTGGTCCCATTTGTGTTTTAACATAGTTAACTCTGGGGGCACCTGAGTGGCTCAGTTGGTTGAGTGACTGACTTTGGCTCAAGTCATGATCTCCAGGTCTGTGAGTTTGAGCCCCATCTTGGAGCCCTGTACTGACAGCTCAGAGCCTGGAGCCCGTTTTGGATTCTGTGTCTCCCTCTCTCTCTGCCCCTCCCCTGTTTGCACTTTGTTTCTCACAAAAATAAATAAACATTAAAAAAATAAAATAAAATAAAATAAAATAAAATAAAATAAAATAAAATAGCTAACTCCAGGGGCACCTGGGTGACTCAGTTGGTTAAGTGTCGGACTCTTGGTTTTGGCTCAGGTCATGATCTCACCGTTTCCGGGATCAAGCCCCGCATCAGGCTCTGTGCTGACAACACAGAGCCTGCTTGGGATTTTCTCTCTCCCTCTTCCTGTGCCCTTCTCTCTCTTTCTCTCTCTCTCTCTCTCTCTCTCTCAAAATAAATAAACTTAAAAAAAAAGAAAAAAAAATGGTTAACTCTGGCAGTGGGGTGTAGAGTAGTTTGATGAAGAAAAGCCTGAGGCAGGGTGATCCCTTAGCAGTCCTTGCTTTATTTTTTTTTTCAATATATGAAGTTTATTGTCAAATTGGTTTCCAGTGCTCATCCCAAAAGGTGCCCTCCTCAATACCCATCACCCACCCTCCCCTCCCTCCCACTCCCCATCAACCCTCAGTTTGTTCTCAGTTTTCAAGAGTCTCTTATGCTTTGGCTCTCTCCCTCTCTAACCTCTTTTTCTTTTTCCTTCCCCTCCCCCATGGGTTTCTGTTAAGTTTCTCAGGATCCACATAAGAGTGAAACCATATGGTAGCTGTCTTTCTCTGTATGGCTTATTTCACTTAGCAAAACACTCTCCAGTTCCATCCATGTTGCTACAAAGGGCCATATTTCATTCTTTCTCATTGCCACATAGTACTCCATTGTGTATATAAACCACAATTTCTTTATCCATTCATCAGTTGATGGACATTTAGCCTCCTTTCATAATTTGGCTATTGTTGAGAGTGCTGCTATAAACATTGGGGTACAAGTGCCCCTATGCATCAGTACTCCCGTATCCCTTAGGTAAATTCTTAGCAGTGCTATTGCTGGGTCATAGGGTAGGTCTATTTTTAATTTTTTGAGGAACCTCCACACTGTTTTCCAGAGTGGCTGCACCAGTTTGCATTCCCACCAACAGTGCAAGAGGGTTCCTGTTTCTCCACATCCTCTCCAGCATCTATAGTCTCCTGATTTGTTCATTTTGGCCACTCTGAAGCAGTCTTTGCTTTAAATAACAGTTGATACACATTACGAAACTTTGAATGTCAGGCCGTCTCACTTAACTCTCACATCAATGCTTTGTGGTGGCTACTCCTATTATTTCCATTTTACGGAGGATGCAACTGAGACTCAAGGAAACTACTAGTCTAGCAGGACCAAGGACAGCATTCTGCGTGGGGGAAGGGAGGGTGTCGGGGCAGAAGGAAGGAGGGGGAGGGTCGACATTTAAAAGGAAATGAAGGCGCCCAAGTCTTGGTTTCGGTTCAGGCCGTGATCTTGCGGTTTGTAGGTTCGAACCCGAAGTCAAGTTCTGCGCTGGAAGCTCAGAGCCTGCTTGGGATCCTCTCTCTCTCCCTCTCTTTCTGCCCCTCCCCTGCTTGCTCCCTCTCTCTCTCTCTCTCTGTGTCTCATAATAAATAAACAAAAAAATTAAAAAGAAATGGAGAGAAGGATTTCTAAGGAGACAACAAGAAAGGTAAGAGGGTAACTAGAGAGTGAAACATTCAATGATTGAGAGAGTAGGAACATCAAGAATGGCCTAGAAAGGGACAAATGAATCATCTAAGAATGCAGATTTTAACTTCTCCTATGGAGGAAAATTAAAGATACTGTGTAGCTTGCTTAAAAGAAATGACACTAAAAATTAGACAGGTCCATGGCAATTTGTGTTGTGATCTAGATGCCACAGGACTTGCGAGAAGGCTTCTGTTTCTCCCCACTCTTTTCATATTTATCGTCCATGTGGGTTCTCATATATCAAGATAACATTTCAATTCTCAAAACACATTCTTCTGACTAAGAAGATACATGGGAAAAGAGACTATTTACCTAGTATCCCAATAAAATAATGACAGCCCTGTAACTTGACGGTATTTTTCATATGTCACAATCATAAAACGTCAAATTGAACATGACAGTTTTATTTTAAAATCTCTGCTTAGATACAAGCCCTTTTCAAAAATCCTTCAATCATGCCTTTGGAAAAACATAATCATACAGAAAGCTATCTAAGGAGCTTATTTTTACCAGAAGCCCTATCTCTGATACATCTTGAGCATGTTAGACTATACTGTCAATACACTGTTAAGACATATTCCTGTAAAAATCATATAAGCGCAGAGAGAATTCCCTCCGCAAAGGAGATTTTTATTGGCAGCTTGGCCAGGTAATATTGATGGTGTCTTTGAAATGTGTTTACCATATAGAGGTCATAAATTATTCCTTGTTCAAAAACATAAAATCAGAACAGTCGAAGTTTCCACATTTGTGTAAAATTCACACACTCTTCTAGACATAGAGGAATAATCCAGCTCTTTTCAAAATGTGTTACTCATAGTAACTGCTCAATACTTAGAGGGCTGCAGATTCCTAAATTCAATTCAACCAGCTCGGGGCATTTTCACAGAGCACTTAATACATCCACTGTGCTAAGCACTGGAAAATATGATAATGTGTTAATCCTGACTTGAAGGAACTTGTAGTGTAGTGGGGCAGACCAGCATGCTTTCTCTGAAGAAAGTGCCGTGACAGTGATGCTCGCAGGGTGGTCTGTGACAACGCGGGTCACCGGACAGTCTGTAGAGGACTGGCTGAATGAAGGAAGGGAGACCGAGTTAACGAGGCAGTGGCAGTGGCAGAAACAGTGGTACGTCGGACATTCCGAAGTCTTCCATTCGTTCAAAGTGGAATATCCCTTACGGATCATTTTATCTGTTATTACTTGAATGGGATTTAAATGCTTCTCTCTTGTATGTTAATGTGCACATTCTTTTGTCTGCACATATTTTTGATGAATTAACTGAGGATACGTGAAATGAATCCCTTGTTCATTCAATCACCAACCAGCCAACTGATGCTGGACTGCTCTCTGAACCACCTGGTCTTTCTTATTCTCTCCTGTAAAATGAGAGAATTGAGGGGTGCCTGGGTGGCTCAGTTGGTTAAACATCCGACTTCGGCTCAGGTCATGATCTCTCAGTTGACGGGTTCGGGCCCCGCATCTGGCTGTGTGCTGACAGCTCAGAGCCTGGAACCTGCTTCAGATTCTGTGTCTCCTTCTCTCTTTGCCCTTCTCCCCACTCATGCTCTCTCTCTGTCTCTCAAAAATAAATAAATATTTAATAAAATAAAATAAAATAAAATAAAATAAAATAAAATAAAATAAAATAAAATGAGGGAATTGAGCTAAATCACTATCAAGAGTCCTTTTAAAAGTTTTTTTTTTTTAATGTTTATTTATTTTTGAGAGGGAGAGAGACAGAGCACGAGCAGGGGTGGGGCAGAGAGAGAGGGAGACACAGAATCCGAAGCAGGCTCCAGGCTCTGAGTTGTCAGCACGGAGCCCGACGCGGGGCTTGAACTCACAAGCCGTGAGATCATGACCTGAGCTGAAGTCGGGTGCTTAACCGACTGAGCCACCCAGGTGACCCTCAAGAGTCCTTTTAAAACAAAAACATCCTAATGTATTGTGGATACATTTGAATACACAGGCCTCATCTCTGCCTCTTGTTCAAATTTAAGAATAAGAATAACGATGTGATAGGATTTGTAAACATAATGGCATCTGTAGTAGTTACAAAAATTTCAGATACTATGAAAGTGCAAAGAAGAAAGTTTTGCACCAACGGGAAATAATATTTAAATAATCAACTCTGTGTAGATTCTCTCTTCACGTCCATGGACAAGCGGATGGGTAGTTAGAGTTCATCTTATAAAAATGAGACATAGTGAATCTTTATTGAATAAGAGCAAAATATTCATTTTAGTCTTCTGTTTTAACAATGTATGTTTGGCAGTTTGTTAGCTGTATGTAGTTGTACATGTCAACTTCTATGGCATTTAGCTGGCATTCTGCTCGTAACTGACTAAATTATCTCAAGATCAACAGATTCGACGCTTACCAGATCCTTTTAGCCCAGATTCTCTCTTCCTGAGGTTATTATACCCACACGTGTTACAGCGGGCCAGATTTCGGTGCCGAGTTATTTAAGAAGCATTTGTAGTGTATTCCTTGAGTCCTCACATCCCTGAGTAGGGCCACATGTCTTCTCTATATTCATTGACTATTTGGCTGAATTAAATTTCATGGCAAATGCTTGATTCTGTGAGACCTGTAGCCACTGTGCTAATTATGCAGATACCGAGTCTGGCTCTGGTCCTTTCCCGTCTTCCCCTTGATTTTTTGGCAGGATTTAGTATTTCATTAGTATTTTTCAAGAATTCTTTCTAGGTGTTAGAATTCCTAAGATCTTTCATGTTTACGAAGGGGTATCTGTTGCATGGACATTTGGATAATAATGTGGCCAAGCATGATATTTTTGGGGTAACATTTCCTATCACTCGGAACTCTGTAAGTATCAATATATTATTTTCTGGAATCACGTTTTATAAAAAACAAAACAAAACAAAAAAACTTGAGGCTTATCTGAATGACCTCATTCTAAGTCATTTTCTTTTCTGTTTGGAAATCAGAAGCACTCCAAATATTTATTTTTAAATATTATTTAAGACAAATTGAAATATTATGTTTAATAATGAATCATAGAAGTAATGCTCTTAAAATCAGCAACATGATGAGAATATTTATTATGTATGAAATATATATAAAATTCCCAGGAAGTTCATTAATCCAAAAGCAAAGAAAAAGTATGTAACAGTTAAAAAGATGTAAAAGAAACCAAGAAACCCACCATTATTTATGGAAATATTACTGTCTACATTTAGAAAGCCAAATGAATCCTATCAAATTATTACAATATAGAGATTTCAGCAGGTCAACCAACCATAAAATGAATAAACAGTAATCAACTGCTTTCCAATTCACCAGCAACAAGATGTAGAAAATGTAAAAATAAAATATACGTTTTATAATGGCACTGAAAATGTAAAAGAGGAATTAATCTAAGAAAAGGAATTAAGACTATTATGGAGAAAATATCTAACTTTTTGGAAATACATTAAAGTCCTAAGGAAATGAGATATATGAGCAATTTAAGGATTCCTCACACTAATCTATAAATGTAATTTCAACCGAAACCCTACATGGTATCTTGCACAACTCTGCAAATCTAAAATTGTAGCAGATGCTAAAGAAGAATGAAGTAAAGGTTTTTCCCTTTTATTTTTTTTAATGTTTATTTATGAGAGAGAGACAGAGCACAAGGAGGGGAGGAACAGAGAGAGAGAGAGAGAGAGAGAGAGAGAGAGACAGACAGAATCTGAAGCAGAATCCAGGTTCTGAGCTGTCAGCACAGAACCGGAAGCGGGGCTCTAACTCACAGACCATGAGATCAAGACCTGAGCCAAAGTCCGACGCTTAACTGACTGAGCCACCTAGGTGCCCCAGGTTTTTCCCTTTCTGATATGAAGACTTATAGGAGTGCCTGAGTGGCTCAGCTAGTTAAGTGCTGAAGTGTCCTACTTTTGACTTCAGCTCAGGTCATGATCTCACAGTTTGTGAGTTCAAACCCCGCATCAGGCTCTGTGCTGACAGCATAGAGCTTGCTTGGGATTCTCTCTCTCCCTCTCTCTCTCTGCGCCACCCCACTCATGCCCTCCCACCCTCAAAATAAATAAATAAACATTAAAAAAAAGACTTGTGCGGTACCGAGGTAGTGACAGATAAAGGAACGAGTAGAAGCTAGTGCGGAGATCCCAAGCTTGAATACACGCGTGTGGAATACAGCTATATGACTGAGTTGGAATTTAGAAGAATGGAATAAAAACTACTCAATAAATGGTATTAGGAAAACTGGTTACTCATATGGAAAACAAAAGAACAAGTTTTATTCCAACCTCTCACTGGTCCCCCCATCCTCCTCCAGTCTCCAAGCATCTGCTGGCAATCCAACATTTCTATCAAAGTACAAAAACCAATAATTTAGGGATGCCTGGGTAGCACAGTTAGTTCAGCAACCAGAGCTTGATTTCAGCTCAGGTCATGATCTCACTGGTTTGTGAGTTCAAGCCCTGAGTTGGGCTCTGCACTGACAGCATGGATCCTGCTTGGGATTCTCTCTCTCTCTCTCTGCCCCTCCCTGCTCACTTGCACATGTAACAAAATGAATAAATAAACATTTTTTAAAAAACAATAATTCAGGAATTATAAAAGGAAGATAATTTCCTTGACTTTCAAACCAAGGAAGAAATGAAGGATGCAAATAGGGCAGTTTATTTTATAAGACTCTAAATTTAGCAAGGTTACAATTCATTAGGACTTTAAGTGCTTTACTTTTCTATTAGGTACTAAAAACAAAATTATCTTGCCCATATGGAATGTATTCTTTTTTTTTAATTTTTTAAATTTTTATTTATTTTTGAGAGAGAGAGACAGAGAACAAGTGGGGAAGGGGCAGAGAGACAGGGAGACACAGAATCCAAAACAGGCTCCAGGCTCTGAGCTGTCAGCATGGAGCCTGACATCGGGCTCGAACTCATGAACTGTGAGATCATGACCTGAGCTGAAGTCGGATGCCCAACCGACTGAGCCACTCAGATGCCCCGAAATTTGATTTTTAAAACAATTTTATTTCCATGAATATCTTAAAGCTAGGAACAGTGAATGCTCATTTAAGAAAATATTGCCTAAATCATTAAGAGAACTATTACCTTCTTAGATTAGACTTTTGTATGGTTAAATACTTTCTGACCAACACAGGGAAAATTTTTTCACTTTTTTATAAAATAAAAAAAATGCCCTTTTTTGGTTCATTGATATTGCTTCATGTGGAATCATGAAAGTATTGCTTTCTGGACTGAAATCATGTTAAGAACTCCACCAATGCGTCTTGATAAATGCTCTCCTTCCTTACGGGATTGACAATGAAGCCAGAAGAAGGGACCAGAGCTCATTGTCCAAACACAAAGGTGTGTTTTCAAGTATTACCGAATTTTAATGGAAATCTAAGAGATGTACTTTTAAAGAAACAACTAAATGTGTTCCACATAGTGACAATATTTGACTGAGAATGGAAATCCTACGATATGAGTGAAAAAGGGGTGAGGGAAACATATCGATGGCGGATGTCTCCACGAAATTGTGGAGGGAGTCCCTGAGAACAAAAGGGATGAGAGTAACATTGGGATGACAGGGAAAGACGGAGAACCAAAATGATCTGGATGTGCTGGACATGATGAGGTCGATTTGCTACTGAAAACACATATGTAATACAAGAAGCAAAACAGGGAGCGAGAGAATGCTGAACTCATTACCGTGAATGAGAAATTACTTCCTCTTCTACCAATGAGAAAAGTGACCAGCACAAGCAGAGGAAAAATTAAATTCTCCATTTCTATTTTATCATATAATACTCTCCATTATATGATACTCTCCATTTCTATTTTATCATAAACCAAAACTCTGAATTGGAAATGACTGCATGATTAATCTCAAATCATTAAAGATAAATTTCCATGTAATTTCTATCGACTAACTGCTTAGTAGATGATACTACAGCTTAACGTATGTAAGTCTGGGACAAACAGTAGGGCCTGGATAAAAATCACATAACAAATTTTCACGTATCTATATCTCAAACAAAAAAAAATATTTCCTTACCAACTATGGTTGGAACAAAAGTACTGAGTTTATTAATGGCCAACTAAAAAACTAAATTTGGCATCCATTTCAAAGACCTCAGCTTAAATTAATATTAAACTATGATATCGGCAGGTTAGTCATCTTTTGTTTGTTTCAAGTTTTTATTTAAATTCTGGTTAGGTAACATATAGTGTAGAGGAGTAGAATTTCGTGATTCATCACTTACATATAACAACTGGTGCTCATCAAAACAAGTGCCCTCCTGAATACCCATCCCCCTGCCCACCTCCCTCCACCAACACTCAGTTTGTTGTCTGTAGCTAAGAGTCTGTTTTATGGTTTGCTTCTCTCTTTTCACCCCCACGGTCACACATTTTGTTTCTTAAATTCCACATGTGAATGAAACCATATGGTATTTGTCTTTCTCCGACTTATTTCACTTAGCAGAGTGCACTCTAGCTCCATCCATATCATAGCAAATGGGAAGATTTCACTCTTTTTTATGGCTGAGTAATATTCCAGTGTGTGTGTGTGTGTGTGTGTGTGTGTGTGTGTGTGTACTCATGGTGGTATATATATATATATATATATATATATATATATATATATATATATATATAAAATCTTCTTTATCCATTCATCAGTTGATGGACGTTTGGGCTCTGTCCACAATTTGGCTATTGTTGATAATGCTTCTATAGACATTGGGGTGCATGTGCCCCTTCTTATCAAACTCAACACCCAAAATACAAATAATCCAGTTAAGACACATGCAGAAGGCACGAATAGACATTTTTCCAAAGAAGACACCCAGATGGCTAACAGATACATGAAAAGATGCTCAATGTCAATCATCATCAGGGAAATACAAGTCAAAACTACAATGACGTATCACCTCATACCTGTCAAGATGGCTAAAATTAATGACACAGGAACCAACAGAGGTTGGTAAGGATGTGGAAAAAGGGGAACCTCCCTTTTATACCGTTAGTGGCAATGCAAACGAGTGAAGCCACTCTGGACGACAGCAGAGTTTCCTCAAAGAGTTAAAAATAGAACTACCCTACCATCCAGCAACCTCTTTGACATTGGCCATACCAACTCCTTAGTAAGTACATTTCTGGAGACAAGGGAAACAAAAACAAAAATGAGCTGCTGGAACTTCGTCAAGATAAAAAGCTGCACAGCAAACAAAACTAAAAGGCAACCTTCGGGATGGGCAAAGGTATTTACAAATGACACATCTGATAAAGGGTTAGTAGCCAAAATCTGTAAAGAAAACTTATCAGTAGGTTAATCCTGATAAGCGCCACTGGCCTACAAAAGTATTGCCTGACAAAACTTGGCTTTCCAATGAAAATTAATCTGTGAATAACTGTGTAAGCTCTAACAGTCTAGATGGAATCTCTCTGAGCTCCCTCACAGTGACTGTAAGCTAAGAACCAACGCTCATGACCCACAACCTTCTAGAGCTGTAGTTCTCCAAGTACGGTGCACAGACCAGCAGGTTCAGAAACATTTGGGAACAAATTATAAATGAGAATCTTTGTGGGATGAAGGTCCAGCAAGATGTGTTTCAAAAAGTCCTCCAGTTGATTCTGAATCAAATGGTTTAAGGATGTATTTTGCACTAGAGCAGATTTCTGACCAAATGGACTTAACATTCCCCTCAGCTTGACTAAACTTCAGACAGTTATCTTTTTAACTATAGACCACCAACCTCCATTTTTAAAGAGCATTTGCTTAGAAACTTTCAACTGAAAATTCTCTCTCAATCTCTTTGAATCATAGATCTTCTCCTAGTTTCCTGACTGTTTTACAACCAGGAGTCTTTCTCAAGGACCTGGGATTCATCCATTTGAAATGTGGTCTTTAAGAAAGAGAGGGTCCCTATCTTTCATCTCCATGGGAGGGCAGGGATCTAAGTTCATAAGCACCAATTAGCAAACACGAGTCCAACCACACCGACCAAATGCGTCTCTAACACCTTGAGTGCTTTTCTTCTAGCCCTCCCAGTGCTTAAAAATCCTTCTGTTTCTGTACCAGAGGGGAATTCAATCTCTCTCACCTCTTGAAATAATCTAGAATAACGTCTTCCTTTGTTGTTAATTCTGTCCAGTGTAATTTTTTTCTGACGCTTCTCACCCTTCCGGTTCCTGCAATCTTTAGTGACTCACTTACAGCAGCATCTGCTGTCCTGATTATCCTCTGACGACCACACCTCACCTGTTCAAGCCTAAGCACAGCTTCAGATCCAGACAGATTTAGATGTCGTCTTGGGCTATGTGATATTACTCAAAACAAAGTCTACCAGTCACACAAAGTGTTACTGCCACTAAGATGCAGTTAGTGTCTGCCCAACTCCTGTAATACCAAATATAATTCTTTTTTTTTTATTTTTTAATTTTTTTTAATTATTTTTAAATTTTTTTTTTCAACGTTTATTTATTTTTGGGACAGAGAGAGACAGAGCATGAACGGGGGAGGGGCAGAGAGAGAGGGAGACACAGAATCGGAAACAGGCTCCAGGCTCCGAGCCATCAGCCCAGAGCCTGACGCGGGGCTCAAACTCACAGACCGCGAGATCGTGACCTGGCTAAAGTCGGACGCTTAACCGACTGCGCCACCCAGGCGCCCCCAAATATAATTCTTTAGTCACAAGAAACTGGGATGTACAAGAGGCAACATGCCATAGTACTTAGAAGCCAAGTGCTTTGGAATCAGAGAACGGAGCTCTGCTATTTATTAATGGTGTGATCTTGTTCAGTTTACTGCCTTAATTTAGTGCTCTGTGAAGTGGTAATCATATTAATAATAGCAATCAAAATGTTGAGTGCCTTTTATATGATCACATGCATAACCTTATTTTATCCTCAAAAATACCGTTATGAGGCACCATAATAATTCTAATTGGATAAATGAGTAACGGGTAACGGACTTACCCAAAGCTACTCAGCTAGAAAATACCAGAGACAAGATACAGACTTGAACCTCTGTGATTACAAATTTGGTATACTGGAGCTGCAACAATGAGATAATATATCTAAAGTGTTTAGAAAATTGTTATTACACAAAATCTTAGAGAATTGTGACATGTAAAGATAGGAGTGCCAAAACGAAATATTACCGAAGTTTAAGAGTAAGAGTTCAGTTTGGATTGTCACTGCAGAGTCCCAGGCACAGAGGAACATTAATACTAAATCTGAAAGGTTGGATATGTTGGCTTTTAAAAAACCAAGTAGCAAAAAGAGGTCTTCCCCTCTTACTAAATGTGTGCAAAAATGTAATGAAAGAAAACTTGAGGAGCACTTGGGGCAGCGAGCGTGTTTATTACGTTGTGAAATACTCATCATGAACTCTTGCAATTATTGCTTTACACAACAGGAGCTAAGACTTGGCAAATATTTGTAGTCCTCTGCAAGTCAACATCGAATGCCTTAAATTAATGTTAGTTGCATAAACAAATGAAGATTGCAGAGGCTACCAACAGGGAACCTTCTTTGGAGAACACAATTTGGAGTCCATGGAGCCATGAAACCAATGTCTGCGATAAACGTATAAAACAGCGCTGACCAAGGGGATTAACAAGAAGAAGTCGGTACAAAAAAGTCATAAGGCAACGAAAATAATCCTTGGTTGGTTGGAGAGAGGAGTAAGGGCAAAGAAACCAAGGAGGAATTCCCATTATCAAATAAAGACAAGAATGGGATTTCTGGAGCTTTCAATAATGCCCAGTGTGTTACTACAATTCAGTGTAGGCAAGAAGGAATACAATTTACTATATAATTTTCTTTCATTACAGATGGCAAGGAGAATATGCATACATGTGCACCCACACACACAAACTATGAGAGAGAGAGAGAGAGAGAGAGAGAGACAGAGAGAGAGAAAAGGGTACTAAACCAATACACCATACTCACTGAAAGATCTGACTACAAAAGAGCCAAAAACCCAGAAATGCAGGTGGCTGAAATTCCTGTCAGGTGATATGACCTTTTGATCCCTTTTATGCTGCTAGAATCATACCATTTTGCTCTTTGGACCTGTAAGGGCATCAAAAATTCACTTCTGTCTTCTCCTTTCCTGGAAAGAGGTGATATCCTTTCCTGGAAAGAGATGATAGCAAATAACATAATGTAAGCACGCCTAGTGCTCTAAAGTGATGCTGGGTTGTTTTGTTTTGTTTTTTGTTTTTTGTTTTTTGTTTTTGAAGTTTATTCATTTTTGAGAGAGAGAGAGAGAGAGAGAGATGGAGAGAGAGAGCGAGTGAGAGAGGGGCAGACAGAGAGGGAGACACAGAATCCGAAGCAGGCTCCAGGCTCCAAGCTGTCAGCACACAGCCTGACACAGGGCTCGAACTCACAAACCGTGACATCATGACCTGAGCTGAAGTCGGAAGCTCAACCGACTGAGCCACCCAGGCGCCCCTGGGACAGGTATTCTTACCAGCAGTGAGAGTCAGGCCTGAGAGTCAGGAGGGAATCTCCTGAACAAAGGCCAAACACAGAAATCAAAAATTTTTGCACTAACTCACCTTGACTCAGAAGTTTAATATGCTATTAAGACCTATTGGGGAGTTAAGTACCTGTTTATTTCTGTTATTTCCCTCCTTATCGTCACACTAAGTATCTTAGAAAAAGTATTAGCGTTATGTTTATGATAATTGTATCTGAGAGAATATGGAAGAATGGTAAAAAGGACACCCTTCTTAGAGTAGCCTGAATGCTGGTCTGTGATATTAATAATTTCCTTTCTGTATCACAGTCTTAGTTTATGCACCTGTAAGATGAACCACTTGTCCTCGAAAAGAACTTTTATGATTTTGCCTATAGCCAAGCATAAAGACCATTAATGGGGACTGTTATTTAGGTATATTAAACAGTCAGAATCACTAGTTTTTATTAGTAGAAAGTCAAGCTTAAAAAGCTCAGCATTTTTCCTTTTGAGAGTAGACTCACTTTTTATACAAATAATAGCAGCCAATGACTTTCAGTCAAGAGTATGTCTATCAAAGAAGGAATAGAGAATGTGACTCACTAGGCTAACTCTATTACAAATGCATGAAATAACCCCACTGAATGGGGGAGGGAACAGGTGTTGAATTAAGTAACTCTGGAAATGAGTGGAGACTATGAAACTAACAACAAAAAATAACTATGCATGTGCACTAAATCCAATTGATGAAGATGTTTCCCACAAGAGTACAGGTTAATTCTTTTTTTTTTTAATTTTTTTTAATGTTTATTTATTTTTGAGACAGAGAGAGACAGAGCATGAACAGGGGAGGGTCAGAGAGAGGGAGACACAGAATCTGAAACGGGCTCCAGGCTCTGAGCTGTCAGCACAGAGCCCGACGCGGGGCTCAAACTCATGGACTGCGAGATCATGACCTGAGCCGAAGTCGGCCATTTAACCGACTGAGCCACCCAGGCGCCCCTAATTCTAAAACCATTATACATGCATACTGGAAATAAACAACGAAGTCATAGATGGTGGATGGTGGGAACCAGGTTTCTAATTATTGGAGGCTACAGATAAATGAGGACAGGAAGCTAAAATGATCCATCTGATCATGGATGAGATCTGGAGACATCAGTAGGAACTCAATTTTAGCTCAAGACAGACATAAATGGTTACATGTGGAAATATTTATAGATAGGCATATATATGTGGGTTAGTATACACATATATATTTTCTTGCTCTGTTAGCAACTTATTATACACATTTTTCTCCACTGCATGTAAAACATTCTCCAGGATAGACCATCTACAGAGTCATAAAACAAATCATCATAAGTCTAAAAGAATTAAAATCATACAAAGTATGTTCTAAGACTACTGTGGAATGAAATTGGAAATCACTAACAAAAGAAATTCGGCAATTTCCATTATGATTCCGCAATTCCACTCATTTTTTTAAGCTTATTTATTTTCAGAGAGAGAGCAGGAGAGGCAGAGAGAGGGAGAGGGATAATCCCAAGTAGGCTCTTTGCATGGGGCTTGATCTAGTGAACCGTGAGATCATGCCCTGAGCTGAAACCAAGAGTCTGACACTTAGCTGACTGAGCCACCAGGCACCCCAGCAATTCCACTCTTAAGGATGTACCCAAGAAAAATGAAAACATATGTATCCACACAAACACTTGTCATGAATGTTGACAGTAGCATTACTCATAGTTGCCAAAAATGTGGAAACAATCCAAATGCCCATCACTTGATAAATGGATAATTAAAATATGGGATATGTATAAATGGAGTATCATTCAGCAATACAAAGGAACAGAATACAGATATATGCTACAACACTGATGAACCTTGAGAACATTATGGTAAGTGAAAAAACATATCACATGAAAGAATGCTTAATAGAACACACTTTCTGCTAAAGGGTTACAATACCCAAATAGTTGGAAAGTCTGGCCTGTTTCATTGTTTTATGTTTAGTTTGCTTAATCTAACAGAATTTTCAAGTTCTCAATTTTCAATAACTAATTAACTCCATCACTTCGATTCTTATGCAGACTTGTCCAAAGTGGCTAAAATAGTAACAAAGCCACAAAATTAATGTGTTTCTCAAACACAAAGCATCTTTGGCACTCGAGGACACACACATCACTATGAGGGCTCACAGGCATGGATAAATTTTCTCATCATAGAAGTAGGTTTCTGCTCTTATACATTTGTAGACATCATCCCAATTGCTGAGAAATCAAAATGGTTGTTGGAAAAACAATTGGGAGAGTAAACATGGGAAGTCCATTTCCAAGTCAATATTTTGCTTTTAGGTCATGTTCACTTAATGTGTTTGCAGATTATGTTCATGCATTTCCTACAGGTCAGACGATTGTAACCATTACCGTAAGAAAAAGAGATTTCATAGGGTTATCAGCAGCACAGATGTTATTGGTGCTGACAAAGCAGTATTTTCTTGGCTCAGTTAAAAAAACACATAAACAAAACCAAGGAAACCAAAGAGACGGGGGATAAGACTTTAGGCAGAGAAAAAAACAATTGTTTTTCTTTGGTGGCAGATCAATATCTACAGTGTCTGGAAAAAAAAAACACATTAAAAATATTTTTAACCATGGGGCACCTGGGTGGCTCAGTCAGTTAAGCGTCTGACTTCAGCTCAGGTCATGATCTCATGGTTCTTGGGTTCAAGCCCCGCGTCAGGCTCTGTGCTGACAGCTCAGAGCCTGGAGCCTTCTTTGGATTCCGTGTCTCCCTCTCTCTCTCCCTGCCCCTCCCCCGCTTATACTCTGCCTCTCTCTCACTCTCTCTCAAAAGTAAATAAAACATTAAAAATTTTTTTTTTAAATATTTTTAACCATCAAATAAAACATTTGTTTTGAAATCAAAATAGATGAGCTTGGATGAACCCACTAGATTATTTCTATAACATGTATGACACTAAACTAATGTTAGAGAGTTTAAATTTAGACTTGTTTCTTCAGATGGTAAGGCAATACATTATTTGTCAAATGAGGTGTATGTTTTGTTTATTGTTTTATTTTTTACAAAATAATTGAGACCCACTTATGGCACATACATGTTAAAACATACCAATATAAAAATTCCAATATAATATTTCAATTACTATAACTTTATCTCATTCCTATCCACATTTCATAAAATAATTCTTTTAGATCAAGATGTTGGCCCTCTCCACGTACTGCTTCTGCTGTTTCTCCTGTGGCCTCGGTGGAAGATGCAGAACTTTACTGAACTAATACTCGGGATTTTATCTGTATCTGTGTCATAAAATGATAGTTAAGTGTTTGTATGTCTGCTATTTTTACTAGACTAGGTCTTATTTTCAATTCAGAAAAGGTAGCTTTTTCTTGAACGTGAAGGTTGATAGTAGCATTACTCATAGTTGCCAAAAATGTGGAAACAACCCAAATGCCCATCGCTTGATAAATGGATAATTAAAATGTGGATAATCCCCAGCATGCTGTGCAATGCCCAGCATGTAAAACTTTCTCTGCTGAAGTGCACTTTGTAAAACACAATGGGCACACCAAGATGCAGGAGACATAGCCCTGGCTCCTAGTACGTTTGCAAATTCCTTGCACACTTCTCTGGAATAGAAATTTAAATCATGTTGGGAACTGCTAAACTACAGAAAAGTAAGAAGTGATCAGCTTTTTCTAAAGAAGGAAACCAAAACAGTATATACTAAAGTGAGTGTTGATGAAAATTAATCTGCGGTCTAAAGAGTTTAGAAATGCAGAACCATATATCTGTTTGTGAACCTTATGATTTGCATTAGCATGCTTGGAGATGCTGGGAAGCATTACAGTAATGAAACATCCCCTCAGTTGGAAGCCTTCCCAAACTTACTTGATCATAGATTGAGAGACTAGAAGGGGAGAGAGAGAGAATCTATTATTATTCTATGAAGCTAGTCTTACACAAAAGAGTTTCATTCCCACCCCCCAAATGCCAACACAGGGTAAAGTTATTTAATCAGGGTGAAGGTGAAATGAATGACATTAATACATTCCTCACTTTCAAGTTATTTCTCCATAGATTTCTCTTTGTTTCTTTTTTAGACATGTGTTTATTTTTTCAAACCCATTCTATTTTTGTTTCATCTGAGCTGCAGCAGAAACAAAGAATATTAAAAATACCTTTTATGTATTTTAGCTCATGCCTGGATCCCTCATTTATTCAGTATGTCACTGCCTTTGTGGTAATGACACCCTGAAATGGTTCAAGAAAAAAGGGAAATAAGACAAATGATTGACCAAAGCAATAAGAAAAAAGGAGGTTATCTAGTGCTATCAGAAAGCATAAGATGACAGGCTGCTGAATTTATTACCAAGTTCACCTTAGAAAATCAGAAAAAAAATGTTTATCATTCTTTTTATATGCATTAAAAAGGTTATCTGACCACAAACATATGGGAAATTTCTCTTTAGTTACACATATTTACACAATGTTGCCATTCTAGCCTCTGTGGTCTAAAAGAAATCTAGGAAGAAATGAGAGACACAATAAATTGTACACAACTAAGCATGCTGGATGAAATAATTCCAATGTAAAAATATGTCTTATCTCATGGGTTTAAAATATTAAAATAAGGTAAGCACTTCAAAAAAAAAAAAAAAAATAGAAGACTGACATCATCCTAACCATAACAAGAGCATTCCACATACAAACAGCTGATCTGAGGGCATTAACGATTCACCATCAGTCATTTTAGCAATTTTCCACCATGTCAGCTTATTAACTGAGCAGAACTTCTAATTAGTTGGAGATTATGGACAGAAGACAAAGCTGTGTGTTGGGTTGAATGGCCTTGCCTACAAAGCCCAAAGGCAACCATTAATGATCTGCCTCTTCCAAGAAAATGAGAACTCTGGCCCTGAGTGGTTCACAGAGAGGGGGGAAACCTAGTGCATAATTACATGGTGTTGGGGGGGAATGTCTCCCTGCCAGCAAGAACAATGACCTGATTTTGAAATAGAAATGGACTCCAAAAAACACTAACTTAGTTCTTTGAGATGAGAGATGTGTGATAATTAAATATAACTTGCTGATCAAAAGATGTCAATCATGATTTTGTTCACAATATAAATTAATAAACTGAACTCTGTTTATTATCAACAAAGGCATCTACATGAGTTACATGGACTCTGTGTTTTATTTATTTATTTTGAGAGAGAGAGAGCATGCACACGCACGTGCACACACATTAGCGGGGGAGGGGCAGAAAGAGAGGGAGAGAGAATCCCAAGCAGGTGCCCCATTACTCTGTGTTTTCATTTTAAATTTTCTGCATATATTACATGCTTTATTCGTTACATTTCCGGATTCACTCAACTAATTTGGATAGCAAACAAGTTTACAACACAGTAACTTGCTAAAAATTCAGAACCATCACTTTCTTCCATGTTGCAAATTTGGCACATAGAGATGTGAAAATAGATACAGCGCATAAGGCAATTATTATTATTAATTTTTCAAATTAATTAATTAATTATTAATTGAATTTCTTTAGCAAAGGAAGAAGCTGCTTTAAAATATTCCCTTTTGTGGCACCTGGGTGGCTCAGTGGGTTAATTCTTCCCCTCTTGCTCAAAATAAATAAACATTTAAATTAAAGAAAATATTCCCTCTTTTCTTTCTTCCCTCCCTCACTGTTTCCTTACTTGCCCTTTTTACTCTTTTGTATTCTTATCATACATCTGAATCAGTATTTTAATCTCAAAGTGATCAATAAAAAATATGCATAGATAAATCAATGCCAAAATAATGCATACATACGTACTTCAAGTATTTACATAGAGGAAGTAATCAGATAATTGCCAAAAGATTTCAACAAAAAAAATCTAAATTAAAAAGGATCTCTGTCTCAAAAATAAATAAAAACATTAAAAATTTTCAAAAAAAAGGGGAGGTGCCTGTGTGGGTCAGTCGGTTAAGTGTCCAATTTCGGCTCAGGTCATGATCTCGCGGTTCGTGGGTTCGAGCCCCGTTTCGGACTCTGTGGTGACAGCTCAGAGCCTGGAGCCTGCTTTGGATTCTGTGTCTTCCTATCTCTCTGCCCCTCCCCGGCTCATGCTCTGACTCTCTCTGTTTCAAAAATAAATAAAAACATTAAAAAAATTTTTAATTAAAATCATCCTTTTTGCATATACTGACTCTTGAATGACTTTTACATAAAGCTTTAAATGTATATTCAGTAAGATATACGCACTGACAGAGTTCAAATAAAATTAATCAGAGATAATATGTATTTTAAATCTTAAAATGGATTTAACATTTATGAAATTTAAATCTGTCAATTACTAATGTGCAATGAGAAGTAGATTTTATTAAAGAGAGTTTAGTTTTTAGGAAACAACACATGATTAACATTTTACTTACACATTGAATTTTCACTGGCTTAGTTTTTTTTTTTTTTTTTTTTTGATAAAACGATAATATTGTAGCTTTATAATACCAAGAAATATGTGGATCCTTTGGCAAGTAAGAACTGGTTTTTTAATTAATGTATTCATTTTTTTTTAATTTTTTTTTTCAACGTTTATTTATTTTTGGGACAGAGAGAGACAGAGCATGAACGGGGGAGGGGCAGAGAGAGAGGGAGACACAGAATCGGAAACAGGCTCCAGGCTCTGAGCCATCAGCCCAGAGCCCGACGCGGGGCTCGAACTCACGGACCGCGAGATCGTGACCTGGCTGAAGTCGGACGCTTAACCGACTGCGCCACCCAGGCGCCCCAATGTATTCATTTTTGAGAGAGAGAGTGCATGCTTGTGAGCAGGGGCGGAGCAGAAAGGGAGGAGAGAGAGAGAATCCCAAGCAGGCTCCATGCTGTTAGCACAGAGCCTCATCCGGGGACTGAACCCATAAACCATGAGATGAGGACCTGAGCCAAAATAAAGAGTTGGGTGTTCAACCAACTGAGCCACCCAGGCATCCCCTAGTAAGGACTGTTTATTCATTTCATTTATTCATTGCTAAGCAATTTGCCCAACTAAAATCTCATTATAATGAACTCTACACTAACTTTACATTGCTTTCCTGCCCCCAGAACTTTACCATAATGCACAAATTGACAAAAATCTGTCATATTATGGTAAGATTTTCAAATTGTAGAAAAGTCTCTATGTATTTCATCAAAGAGTAATATGTAGTTTGGAACTCAAAAGGAAGTACTTTCTCCACCAACGATGGTATGGTTAGAAAAGAAAGGGTTTTTCTCTTTCTTTAGAGACTACTGATTGCTGGAAATTCCCATTTTCTGGGGTGTCGGGAACTTCCCGTTGGCACACACAATATAGCAAGATGTACCAGGGAAGACTGTACCTGGAGTGTTTGTATGTACATGTGTAGTTGTGTGTCTATGTGTATACAAGTATATGTGTCTGACAAAGGTAGCTATTAGCAGTCGTGCTAGAAACTGATAATAACTTTAAACTTTTGACAAAAGGACGGAAATATAGTTGCTGCCTAAACCAAGGCAACATTCATTAAATCTTAAGAACTTGTTCTTTCTTTTAGAGGCACAGTCAAAAATATTTTTTGCCATCATGTTTTCAACACAGACAAATGAAAAAAATGAGTAAATCTCTTGTTGAAATACAAACTTTTAAAACTACAATATGCATTAAATTTTGTGAAGAACTTTTATTGCTGTATTTTAATTATAGTTATAAAAATGAAAAAAGGGATCTCAAAATTCAAGTCACTAATGCCACATACTTTACTTCACATATGTAACAAAATCGGGTATTTGTGATGTAGGGTGAAAACAAGGTTAAAAATACACCTAGCTTTACCTTCAGGGATATATATTTACACTAGAAAATAATAAGAGATATAACACATGTAAAATACAAAACAACAAAAAGTTGGAAAGTTGGAGGAAAGTTGGGAGACACATACCAGTTCTTTAAAAAAAAAATAGCCATTTTTAAGGGATAATAATCATAGCAACTATCGATTTAGACCAAATTCTCAACTTCTTAAATGGGTGCAAGTCACAGAGAAATTGGGTGGCTTATCAAAGATGGTATCCATTGTTAATACAATAAGGACTCAGTTTAATGTTCATTACATTACAGTTTTCTTTTCCCCCAAATATCAAAACAAACTCTTCTTTGATGGCTCAAGGAGCAAAGCCCTTGGGGAGACTAGCCCAAGGCTAGGACTAAATACACTAGAAATAACTACTATGCCTGAGAAAGGGAATAACTTGGTAGGCAAGGCTTGACAGTCATGTCCTATCTTCATATGCAGAGTGAGGTTCCCGGAGCATTGAGGAAAAGCAGACCTATCTGAAAAAACGGAACGCTATTTCTATAAAACAGAATGCTTTTTAAGCCAAAAGACTGTGAGTGTGTGTTGTGGGAATGGGGATGGGGGCAAGTAAAACAGTTCGTATCTACAAAAAGCAGCTTTACCATCATTGTCAGGATCAACTCAAACATGTGACAAGTAAAACCCAACTGATATTACCAAACGAATCCCTCTTCTACTATACACCCGTGCCATGCCAACCCAGCCTATTTCTTACTTTCTTAGTATGTGTTACTATAGCTCCAGGAATTGTAGTCTACTGGACTAAAGTCCATTGGAATGCAAGTTAACGGACCAGATTCTCGTAGAGCTTTATAATTAAAGAGCTATAGTTTCAATGGTGGTATTAAGGTACTTGCTCGTATGTTACATTTAACACAAATTGTTTAATATTTTGCAAGGCATATTGCTAATTGTAATGCTAAATTTGAGGAGATCAGTCTGTGGTAACCATTAATGGGATCGACAGATGAAAAACCTTTAGTATGTCTATAATGTTACCATGCACCTTATCCATCGATCACTACTTCCTGTGCTATTAAATAATAATAATGCATTAGAAAAATGACAATATGTCTATGTGTATGACTCTACCTCTCTTAATGAATATCTGCATCAGACTGAAAATCGAAGTTTTTGTGGATTTTGAAGATCTCTTACTATTTTCTCATTACCTGAGGCCTTCGAGTGCTTGTTCCTAATTCTGAGGCAAGTAGCTATTAGGTCTCATCTCCCAAATGAAAGTAAGATTGAGAGAGAATTGAAAAGAAAGTCATACAGTCACAGCATTACAGATCTGTAACTTGTTCTTGATTTGGTAGAATGCATTCCAAGAAGAAAAAAAAAAAAAAGAAATATCATAATGTGTGAGAGCAACTTGCCAAGATATGAAAGAAAATGATATGGGAGAAAGGTGGCTCAAGACTATAAGAGTTATACAGACTATAAACAGATGACGCTGTAATGACAGGATATGGAAGATTGAGCGAAGTAATTTTTAATGTAAGGAAAGGAGCAAGGATAGAGTCATCTGTTTGTTCAAATCATCACATTTCTTTGATAGCAAGTTTAATTTTACTTTTTTACCTTTTTCTTTGTCAATAAGGTAGTGTTGCCAGAATTACTTGTATTCTTCCTCAGCTCACTTCCTTAACTTCACCCATGATTTGGTAACATTTATAATTTTGTCAAAATGCAAAATAATTTGAATTATCCCCAGGACAGGGGGGAAGAAGGGGAGAAGAGGAAGACAAAGGAAAAGGAGAGAGAAAGAGAAGAAAAAAAGCAAAACTAAATAAATTAAAACTAAAATAATCTTGGGGGTCCTGGGTGGCTCAGTTGTTAAGCGATCGCACTCTTGATTTCAGCTCAGGTTATGATCTCATGATTCGTGAGTTTGAGCCCCACATCTCAAATTCTCTCTTTCTCTCTCTTTCCTCCCCCTCCCCGCCCCTCCACCCCCCCTCAAAATAAATAAGTAAACATTTAAAAAACTGAAGTAATCTTTTTTTTTTTTTAATTTTTTAACGTTTACTTATTTTTGAGACAGAGGGAGACAGAGCGTGAACGGGGGAGGGTCAGAGAGAGAGGGAGACACAGAATCTGAAACAGGCTCCAGGCTCTGAGCCGTCAGCACAGAGCCCGACACGGGGCTCATACTCACGGACTGTGAGATAGTGACCTGAGCCGAAGTCGGATGCTTAACCGACTGAGTCACTCAGGCGCCCCTGAAGTAATCTTTTAAATTACTAAAATAATGTAACTTCTTGAGTCAGAATTAGCTGTTAAGTACATTTTTCCCAAATGGCTGACCAAACGAAGTAAATGAATCTGGCTTCCTTTCTCTTCTTTGCCAACTCAGAATCACGACACTTTTCATATGGTGCAATAAAGACGATTTCAAACATGCTCATACCTTGTATTGTGGCCAATGTATACATATACAGATCACTTTGGGTAGAATACAAATAGTGACATTCACTTTGGTAATTTCCATTCAGAAAACCAGAGACAAATGTAAAAATAATTGGCTCAGGTTTTGTATTTAAATGTAATAGGCTAAACAGGAAAACTCCAGCTCTTTTCATTCAATAAAAAAAAAAATGCAAAAAACAAAATTTGACATGAATGTTTTAAAAGCAATTAGCGAAGAAGTTAATATAAAAACAGTAGTCCATATTCACAAAATTGATGGTACTATCAGGGAGAGGTAAGGTATTCTGCCAAGTGATTGAAGATGTTTTCATTATTTAATGGTTGATATTACCTAAAAGCAATAGTGTACAATTCCAACAGCACCAAAAAGAAATACACAAGTAATAAAGAAATAAACAGACAATACCCAGCGGCTCCGATTCAGTGTAATAAATTTACATTTTATTACTTTCTGTGCTTAATAAGAAGTCTGGGATTCATTTGTTTCAAAGAATTTTCAAATTTTAGCCAAAATGATTCTAAAATAATAATAAGCTCATGAAACACAAATTAAAGTCTTAATCTCCTAGGAGAGTAATCGTAGGGAAAGATTTATACTGAGCCACCATTTTTCATCAGACTTGTGTGCCGCAACACTGATTTAATAAAACTACCATCCAGACAGAGCAGTTCGATCAACTTGAACACTGCGAGCAAAAACCTGCTGTGCTACTATTTCTGTTTTGAAGGTTGGAAATAATGCCAACATTTCACGTCCGTTTGGTGTTGCATAAATACACTGCGCCCTGAGCATCTCAACAATGGCATAATTGCAATTTGGATGTGTTCACCCATGAACGGAATTCTGTAGGGACTGTTTTATTCAAATATGAGCAGTCATATTTTATTTAAATATGAGTTTACATATTAAGTGAAAGATTTGTTTGGGAATGTGTGATTGGGGAAAAGGAGAATTAGAATACGCTTTAATCAAGCATTTCTATGTGAAAATATGAACACGTTTTGTTTCAGTCTCCATTATGTAATTTTATATTCAAAGTCTTCAACTTTTTAGTGTAATAAAATTGAGATATGGGTGGGAAAATGGGGAAAAGATTTAAATATTCCTCATGTGGAATCTCAAAAGCCCAAGATTATAAGATTTATAAATAACAGTAAAATGTGTCTTAATTACTTCTGTATCTTGACAGGATATGGCAGATAAACCATCAAAAAATATTTCATATACTAAATATACATTTGAAAAGATAAGTCACTCTTATTTAAGAAAGGAAAAATGCATTTCTTAATAGGCCATTAAAGAATATGCACTTTCAAGTATATAAATACATTTTTATATGTGACTATTATTCATTCTATCCTCTTTCCATTGAACATACTCAATGGAAGCAAAATGTTTACCAGTGTGTCTAGTAAGTCCCTTGCTCGGGGTATAGAAATATAACAGTAGACACTAAAATAATCACTAACCAGAAGCCAAGATCAGATAGATATCAGGCACAAATTTCAATATGAAACTACTGATATACTTTCTTTACGTTAATTTCATGAAAATTTCTGTTTGTGAGGAAAGAGTTGGTGTTCTGTGATGTCATCCCCTTGCTCATGGCTTGGTAGAGAAAATAGGGTAATTTGGACAGTTTCAATTAAAACTTAGAGACTTAAGGGGTGCCTGGGTGGCTCAGTCGGTTAAGCAACTGACTTCGGCTCAGGTCACGATCTCACGGTTCGTGGGTTCGAGCCCCGCGTCGGGCTCTGTGCTGACTGCTCAGAGTCTGGAGCCTGCTTCAGATTCGGTGTCTCCCTCTCTCTGCCCCTCCCCCACTTGTGCATGTGCGCTCTCTCTCTCAAAAATAGATAAAATGTAAGAAAAAATTTAAAAAAAAACTTAGAGACTTAATAATCTTTTTGACCTCTTGCATTTCTAAAAGACTTTGGGGGGAATGTCTACACATCCAGCTACTTAGACAAAGTGAGAGTTCTCTTTATTACACTTACCCCCATTGGCTCTCAGAGCAGACAGGTGACTATCACCTAGATTGGTAATTAGCTTAATATTTGACATGGAAACCTATTGTATTATAATTTTCCATTGTGAATGCATGTGGAAGATGTGACTAAAGATCTATTATAAACAATTATCTGAGTCACTGAGCACCTTCAGCAGTTCTTTAGTTTTCTAAAGGTCTTTCTCTTGAAACAATGTTTTAGACGTGTGAATACAGCATTTCTTCCATTGTTCCCGAAGAATAATGACTGCATTCACTCTGTTTTTCTGTCTCTGAATAAAAGATACATGGGTTTGAAAAAATGTTATTCAATACAAAATGACATTTGGCAAATGATGTTTCAAAATTATTTTTCATAACTGGAATTAAAACGTTATTATATTCTTTGTTAAAGTGATAACACTTTTATTGAGACAGATGGAAACCGAAAGAAAAGGAATTCTTCTTCTTAAAGGTACCATATATATTGAACTGGAAAACAAATACTTGTGCCATTTTAAGACACAGCCTAACAATTTTACTCTTTTATATTTTATGACTCTAAGTACTTTGCCTTCTTCAACCTTACAATGAAGAAAACTTCAAACATACCTATAGTTATCAAAATAGAGAATACGGGGGGGGGGGGGCCGTCATGGGAATGGGGGCTTTGTGAGGTTAGGTATTCTTAGTACTTTCTGACTACTCATTTTCTCCCCAGTAGATTGCAAGTAGATTGATGCTTCCATAAAACACCGAAACTTCCCTGGCACAGATCAACAACAGCATCCAAACAGAAAATTCCAATGGCTTGTTTGGGCCTCAGCTCACTGGGTCTCCATCAAGAACTGGGAACCCTTCGGTGATGCACAGCTCTTTGTTTCTTTGCAGAAGATAACTGCCTCTGCTTTCATGTCTGAGGTCCCTATAACCATACTTCCAGATTAAATAAAAGAATATCTCAGATCAAAATCTCTGGCACACATAGTTATTTATTATACAGATTATTTAGCAAACGGACATACACAGAAAAAAATCATAAAAATTACTTCACAGATTCAAGGGAATTCCAGGAATCCGTGAACTACAGTTTGTTCGAAAGGTTCATCTAAGAAAAATTTGACAATATGCTTCGGTCAAGATTTAGTTAAAACTAACTAGCAAGCCAAATCCTTGATATTCACAGCCGGACACAGGGCAATTCTAGAGATCAACTCGTTGGTTCAACCTACAAGCCTGCATTACTGCAGAACCATCTATATTCTTATACTCTATAAAGGATTACATTTAAGATATTTTAGCCAGTCTAACATGTCTTGAAAACCATTAGGTTCACTAATGAAAACTAATTTATATTATTAATAGCACTTTATAAAGTCTATGTTTTGACTGATAAATGGTCAGGTCAACCACATGTAGCTGCTGTCTTCAGAGTGTGGGGTTCATCTTTTCACACTAAATAATGTGGAATTTGAGGCTGCAATGGGACTACTGTTCCACTACGACAGTTGTAGTTTAAGGTAACCACGGCGGAGTATCACATGTCAGTGCTTTAATATTTTGTAGTAAATTAAAGGTGCTATAACAGCCTCTCCTTTGCATGTTATACTGCTGACCATTTACCTCCCATTGGAATCCTTGACTATACCCTCTTCTGAGATTCTTTGTACTTCTTTGCTATTTATCTCCATCTTCCTAAATTACTTCTCCATTCCCAACTTTTTAAATGCTAATGACTGCTTCATTCTGCCTTTGGCCCACAGTTTTTCTCTCAATAACCTTTCCTTGGATTATCTCCTCCTCTTTCATAGTTTTCTTGGGTTGAGTCCTGAGTCTTCACCTGCTGGATATATCCCACTAAATTTCCCAAAGGCATTCGAATTCAACATCTTTGCTAATGCAATAATCTTCTCCCAACAAAACAGATCTGACAAATGACAATGTTATGGATGAGGGAGCATAAGTGGAGCTGAGACCCCGGCAAACCTCCTCTGCGCCCTGTGGTGGGATATTTAGGACATTCCTCAGGCATTCTTGGTTGCCCCAAAGCTAAAAGAAGGAGAAAACAATGGGTGAACTAATAGGATCTCAGTCATTCAGGACCTGGGACTCCATCAGTTTACAAATGTCTTAGTAAATTACAACAAAAAGGCAATCTTATTAATAGCCTAACCTCCAGAAACCTACAGAATAGACTCAGTTTCCTGGAGTCCAACATCACCCTCCCCTCTATAGTGATGTGGGTAACAAAGGCAGGGAAACGGTTGGTAAAATTAAACTTCTTTATCACCTGCAGCCCACTGACAAGGCTGAGTAGAGCATTTCCCCAGGAACTCCCTACTCTTTTATTGTTAATGCTTTGGTAGAGAAAAAACCAAAAAAAAAACAAACAATCAAGAAAACACCTTAGCTTGACAATAGCTAGGCTTCCAGTATCTTAGAAATCCTCTTTAGCATATCAAAGTCCTTTTGGGAACCGCCCTCTTCCCTTACTGCCCCATCCCAACTCCAGAGTCTATAACTACTCACTCCTCACAACCCCTAGGCAGCTCTTTCTGCCCCTGGGTCCTCTCCCTTTGCTTAATAAAAGCACCTTTTTGCACCAAAGACCTCAAGAATTCTTTCTTGGCCATCAGCTCCAGACCCCTTCACCACTCCAAAACTGCATCATTAGGACTTCAAAGAATTTAGTCAATAACACAGCTTTTTATACATTACCAATCCAAAGTAAGCACACTTTACCCCTAGAAAAGTCAGTCTGACGACATTATTTAATTTTAGTAAAACAAACTATTTTAATAATAAGCAATTGCTTCTGAAATAATAGCTCTCTCGGTTCTTTCGAAGATATCAGGGGGAAAATATTACGCCAATGTTTTAGACAGTTATTCCAAATCTCCTGTTTCTTGTCCCCTCCCCCCCCACACACAATAAATACAATGGGGATTTGATTATAGTAACAATGAACCCAGAGTTTCATAATTTTTGTATTTATTAAAGCCTGGGTTGCAGTTCTAATATTATAACATTTATAAAAACATATAAAAACATATAAAAACATATAAACATATAAAAACATATGTGTGTGTGTAATGTTTATTTATTTACTTTTGAGAGAGAGAGAGAGAGAGAGAGAGAGAGCATGAGTGGGGGAGGGGCAGAGAGAGAGGGAGACACAGAATCTGAAGGAGGCTCCAGGCTCTGAGCTGTCAGCACAGAGCCCCACGTGAGGCTCAAATACATGAACCACAAGATCATGACCAGAGCTGGTCAGACCATCTGAGCCACCCAGGTGCCCATAAAACATATTTTAAGAATCCAATAGCAGTATAAAGCATCCCGTGTTTCAGTGGGGAATTTTTTAAATTAGTCATAACATCAACTGACATAAATTTCTTTTTCATCTTATGATGATGTGCATGCTTACAAACCTGTCAGAAAAGCTAAGAGGTACCATGTGTCCCAACTGTAATCAGGCATTTTGCAGCAACTCTTACACATTAATTATGCAAATTCAAGGTGGGGGTTGCTACTAAACTGCCCATTATCTGACACACAAGTGCATGGAAACCCAAGATTATGGGGTGAGAGTAAGGAATCCTAGTAAGTACCATTCATGGAGAAGAAACAACATTGATTTGGTCTTGATGCGGGTCCTGGATTAGAAAATGCACACTTGAGATTACACCCTTAGGTGGGAAATAATTTGAGGATATGTTTTTCTTGTTTGAACCGCAATACACATTTTGAAAAATACACTTTTCTCTTCTAAGCTTGACTATCTAGTGAGCAATTGTTACAGATCAGGGCCCTCTACCAGTTGAATCAGTAGACTAACATTAGCATGACATATACATTTGTCAAGATCATTCGATAGTGATAAATTTTTAAATTCTCAAATTCTACTGTGGAATTAGTTCTAAAAAATAGAGTGAGACAAGTCTGAAGTACTGTTCGATTCTGTTATTAGTAAATACTGCATTTTGGATATTATATAGAAGTACTATTGACCACAATTATTTCAACTTCTTTTTTTTCATCTTGGTTGAGTATCTTATTTTTTAAAGCTGTTTTGCTCTCTTGAGGATCTTTTTCTTAAAAAATACAGTGAATACAGCACATTAACACACTTCGACACATACCCTGCAAACCAAAATGTTTTGAACATTTCAAATTTTACAAACGAATTCTGAAGCACATATATGAAAATAATCACATCACAATTCTTGAAGGCGATGAGTAGATTTATGAACAAGGTGGTTTCCTATTACACAGACTTTAAATATTAAATTATACCTTATTATACTTGTCAAACTATATTTGCCAATATTAATTTACATCCTAGAGTGGTACAACATTTACATATTATTAATAATGGTGAATGCATTTATCTATATAGCTATATCTATTTTAAAATTAATTGATGTTAAATGTTTAGTTAAATTATTGAACTCTCAGCAATTTATTCATCCAATAAATATTAAATTACATTCTATGTATTGGGCACTGTCTTGGATGTTGGGGTAACAAGCGGTAAACAGAGAAGACAGAGTTCTTGCTCTTCTCTAAAGTATATTCTAGAGGCAGTATTCATCAGATACTGATGGCTAGGACACATAAGGCAGGGTGAGTAAGTTGAGCGTCAGTAAAATGGATCTACATCATGGATTTGACAAAACTGATCATTACGAATTGGTTCCTGTGCATATTTTAACAATTAACCTTGGTGCTTTGTCTAGTGCAGTGGTTCTTAAATTTTAGTGTGCATTAAAACCACCTAGAGTTCTAACGGAAAAACAGATTTTAGTGCTCCACTCCCAGAGTTTTTTCATTCAGTAGGTTTGGGTGGGGTTGGAAATTTGCATTTCTAACAAGTTCTCATTGGGATGCTAATGTTGCCATTCGGGCATCATTACTGCTCTTGACTATTGAAGGAAGTAACTTGTATAACACTATTTTCCATTGGGTATGATACCAGTTAAGTTTAAAATCAACAGCTGTAGGTCACCACACTCTCATGCAAACAATATTGCGATTTTTACAGTTCCAATTGTATATTTTCAATAAGGGAAGTGTATTATTCTTTTTCATGCTGCATTTTTCTCCAAATAAGAAAATTAGAATCAGATGCACACCATTCCTCTCTCCAGTTTTCTATCTGCTGGTGGCATATGTTTATCTCTGCAAAAAAGACAGATCTGGGAATGAACACTTTCTAACAAATATAGCCATAATCAACCTATCTGAGCGCTCAGCTTGGAGATGCCCATACTTAACATGTCCTTGGTTCTCTGTGCACTGATTGCTGTATAGAGTGGTAATGTCTAGCCAGTTGGCAAAAAAAATATGATTTATAGAGAGAGAGAGACACTGGTTAAATTTCTGAATCATGCCTGAGCAACCTATTCTATACAAACTCAAACTTAACAGATACAATAAACAACCTCCACATCCAAAGTCTTATGCAGAATAATAGCGTGTGGAATGATGACCACAACTTAGAAAATTCTCAGTCATGACTGCAATTAATATTCAAGCACAAGTTCTCAGTTTTTCTTCAGAAAGTACCCTGATAACAGGCGAAACATTTTGCCAACGCATGATCATTATTGTCGGAACTAAGCCCACTGACCCAATCAAAGGAGGGACACGGAGGCTCAGAGCACAGTGAGGCCAGGCTTTAACCAACGTTCTTGCAAGAGCAGGTGTCAGTTGGACAGGCTCACTTGGGGCAGTGACAGCAGGCAATTTATCCCCTTGAGTGCAAGTCCCTCCCCTGGTTCCTCATTGGCTGAGTGCTACAGAGGTTACAGCCTTACCCAGAATGGCCTATGCCCACGTAAGGCAAAAAGGAGTCTGACTGGAGCCAATGTACATTTCCGGAGGTGACGCAGACCTTCAGTCCCTCCCGTGTTCTTTGGCACATGCTTATTGCAAACCCCGTGAAAATAAGCAGGTGAAATGGAGAGGAAAGAACCAGAAGTGAAGTGTCTCAGGATTTGGGAGTCCACTGCATGTGTGGGGCCGGCGGCGGGGGCAGGGGCGGGGGGGAGAGGGGTTCGTACATATATCCCAGAGGTTGTAAACTTACAGTTAACTAGACAGCACAGCTTTTATTTGGTATTTCTGAAACTGAATCATCTCACTTCTCAAAATTATGCCACACAAAGAACATATAATAATGTGATCACTGACATAACCTTTCAGAATCTGGAATTTAGCTCTCTGTAGTTTTACTGAATTTTTAGAAAACACTTTCTGTGCCTAAATCTGTTGTCTCAAGAAGAATTAACCCCACATAAAAAAACCTATTGTGGGGGCGCCTGGGTGGCGCAGTCGGTTAAGCGTCCGACTTCAGCCAGGTCACGATCTCGCGGTCTGGGAGTTCGAGCCCCGCGTCGGCTCTGGGCTGATGGCTCAGAGCCTGGAGCCTGTTTCCGATTCTGTGACTCCCTCTCTCTCTGCCCCTCCCCCATTCATGCTCTGTCTCTCTCTGTCCCAAAAATAAATAAACGTTGGAAAAAAAAAATTAAAAAAAAAAAAACCTATTGTGTAATGTACGCAAAGCATGCATTTGCTATGTTAGAAAATGGTGAGAAATATAGTTGGCTTTCCCTCTGCTCTGAAGGGCATTTGAACCAATCAAGACAGCAAAATACAAAAATTGTGCATTTTCTCTAGAAATCAGTCAAGAAAAATATTTAGTAATGATCCAAATAAACTCTGTGGCTGTTCTGCACTGGTAACATTCATTAGCTAGTTTAAATAATTTCCGTTTCCTTGTGCTTATTGTTAGTATTAAGAGCTAACGTTTACTGGGTGCTTGGCCTATGCCAAGCCTTTCGTGAATATAATTTGGGCGAACCAACTAAATGGTATTTGTCATTTGGTGAATTGTTTCACTTCCTAGTTGAGTTTTTCTAGCAAAGGATTCCCTATTTTCTTCAAAACCCTAATGTTGAGAACCCTTTCAGTCATGTCAGAAATGTTGACAATAAGAGGCCCCTGACCGCCTCTTATTTCAGCTCAGGCCATGATGTCAGGGTTACCAAGATCAAGCCCCGCGTCAGGCTCTGTGCTGCCAATGCTGTGGAGCCTGCTTGGGATTCTCTCTCTCCCTGTCTTTCTGCCCTTCCCCTGCTTACGCATGCTCACACAGCAGCATGCTCTCTCTCTAAACGAGAGAAGAAGAAAAAGAAGAAGAAGGAAATGTTGACAATAAATTAATATCAGTAAGCCCTCCGATCCATTTTCACTTCCAAGGCTCTCTGAATCACCTTACTCCCAAACCTCTGTCCCTCCTTCACTCAACTTTTGTCTTGAAGGAGAAATATTTGGCTTTGTTGCCAAGAATGGTTACTCCAGGTCTTGTTTCATCGAACTTTCTAGAATCTTCAGCCACATTTTCTCTTGACTGGCCATTTCTAATCTGTCTACGGAATGTAACAAGTTTTCTTATCCCTCCTTGAAACTACGCTCTGATTCTCTTTCACCTTCAAATTTTCATCCTATCTCATTTTTAATGTTGCTAAATGTCAGGAAAAATGAAACTACCCCAGCTGTTTCCTCTTACTCCCAACTCACTAGCTGGTCTTCATCCCCACCATCTTGATCTCTACTCCGTGTTAAGTCCAGTTCACTGCTCTCAGGATTTCCAAACCCCACGGTCCTCAGACTCCACGAAATCCCTCAAAAACTGGTACTGTGTACAAAATAATCACTCCTAGGTGATTTCTGTTTGTGGCCATTAGTGAATTAAATTAAATTTTGTGTTCTACAGAAGAAAACGTTGGTCAAATTTGTCACAGATGGGCTGTGGCCTAAGTTTAGACTCAATCACCAACAATTAAGAACAGCCAGTTATTTGCAAACTAAAGAATATGGGGCACCTGGGTGGCTTGGTCAGTTAAGTGTCTGATCCTTGATTTCGGCCCAGGTCACGATCTCAGGGTTTGTGAGTTCGAGCCCCACATCAGGCCCTGTGCTGACAATGCAGAGCCTGCTCGGGATTCTCTCTTTGTCTCTCTCGCTTGGCCGCTCATGCTCTCATGTGCTCTCTCTTTCAAAATAAATAAATAAACTTAAAAAAAAAAGAATATGAAATGTGCTGACTATATTCTCAGCCACATTCATTTTTGTCGGTCATGTTTACATGCTGCAAGCCTAAACATAAATTCCCTAGCTTCAGACACGTCCAAACATCGGCCTATTAAATAATAACATCCAAGAAAACTGTGTTAGCAATCAGGCTTTGCTGCTCACCATTTGAGGAGAAGAGGAGTGGGATGCTGCAGCATTAAGTTCTTACGAATTCTGCTAAATTCCTGTGTCAGTTCAAAAACACTGAAGGCTTGAAATTGGCCATGGTAAAAGCACTGGGTGTTTTGGCCTGCTGGATAAACAAAAAAGCCCGCATCTGTGGCATTTGTCACTTCCCATGGTGTAAATACTTTCACCACCACAGCTGATTTCAAGCAACGGAGGTCAAGTTGGCAGAGTAGGCAGTTAGGTTCTAACAAGACACCTGGAAGGCAGCAATGAAGAAGTCATGACCGGCTACTGGGAAAGGCAGAGGAGTGTCCTGGCAGCAGTCCACAAGAAGCCAGATCAAACCAGACAGGCCCAAGATGGTGGGTGCCATGATAGGAAACCCCTGACCAAATTCGGAGGAAAAAGCTAGAAAGCCTGCTTCCGGCCCAAGTAATAAATATTTGGCCCCTAATTAACAAACCACAACAGAAGGTGAAAACTCAACCCCCAGGATGTACAGCTCATTCTCTCTCCTGAGTTCATCCACCCTCATATCTCAAGAGTGTACTTTTCGCTTTAATAAACTTTCCCACTGGTGTTAACTCATCTGCTGTGCTTCGTCGTCTGCTCTTGAATTCCTTCTCCTGACAAGATCAAGAACGTCTGTCGGCTCCTTTGGGTCTGGCTGGGCCCAGGGCCCAGAGCCTAGGGATTCCCCAGTTCACCTGGTGACAGGGTCCCTGGAAAGCTCACGGCACCGTGGAAGCGGCTGGGACTGATCTTCACACCCCTGTCCTGAGCCAGTTGAGCATAATGTTACTAGAAGTGGGTCACCTACCCCTTCTGTAAGATGGGGGTAAACTGAGAGACCCTCAGGATCGATACTGACTAATTTCTACAGAGTCTGAGAAGCCTTGTGAAGAATATTTTGAAAACCTGGGGTTCAGAACCACGTAACTCTTTAAGCTGCACAGAGTGGACGGTGCGCTAACACCCAACCAAATAACGAAAGGCATCGTGATGATTTTAGAGGCACCAACCAACTGAACTTGTGTTTCTGACTCCAGTGGTGGTTCTTTACTGAATCACTTTCAATACACGCACCTCGGCAGTCTGTGTTGTGTTTAGTAGAAAAGTTGTATGTGTATAAACCTTAAAAAGCTATAGCCCCTTGGACCTCACGGACCCCGTGGATAAGAGCTGAACAAAGACCTAGGCCCAATTCTCTACTGCTTTTACTGCAGATCAGTCAGCAGCAGTCTGACTACGGTTGTGCAGGTAGCAGTGACACTGGCATGAAGGGAGGCGATACGGGAGAAGGGCACAAGGGAATCACAACCAGCAAGGTTAAGACAGCAACACTGAGACCTAGATGACATGGAGGCGTTGGTGGTGAGGTTGGTTGCCGAAGCAGAAACCTGGTGACAGGGACTGAACGTTAGTGTCCCTCTACCAAACGATGCATTGAAAACCCCAACTCCCAGTGAGATGGTATTTGGAGATGGGACCTTTGGGAGGTAACTGGGGTTAGATGAGATCATGAGGGTGGGGGTTCTCATGATAGGATTAGTGCTCTTTTAACACAAGACACCAGACAGCTTGATTCCTCTCTCTCTCTCCCTCTCTCTCTGCACGCACAGAAGTCAGGTGAACACCCAGGAAGATGGCAGAAAGACTTCAGAATGAAGCCTACCTTGCCAACACCATCTTCCCAGTCTCCGTAACTGTGAGAAATAAATTTCAGTCGTTGAAGCCACCCAGTCTGTGGCGTTTGTCATGGCAGCCCAAGCTGACTGAGACACAGGGGCTCTAAATGAACGGAACATGAGGCAGTTTCTGGACCGAAGGTTGTAGAGAGTGTGCCTCAACCAGAGGGAATTTTGGTGAAAGCATCTGGGGAGTAGGCTAGGAGGTGAGAAGCGGGGGTCACAAGTTCTACCTGGGCCGGCGTAATTAGAGCAGAGCCAACACAATACATAGGTAATAGGCCCCTGAAGTGAGTTAAGGAAAAACCTTGGCTAGTGACTCAAAAAATGGACGGAACTGGCAAATACAGTGAATGCTTCCTTAAGCCCTGTAAGTTGCCAGGCAGGGTAGAGACCTTTAAAGTGGGGAGAGACTGAGACTTCCTCACTCTCCAAAGTTCTAGAGGCCTGGGGACATTCAGATGATGAGACAGAAATTCCATTACCTCCATCTCATGGCTTCTCTCCTGACTCTATCCATCCAGAAGTTCTCTTGCATAACTCCTACAAACATTTATCCATGTTTTGCAACAGAAGAGGTAAATATCTAAAGTCGTTGCAAATCAGGCACAAGAAATATCTCACACTCTGCAAAATAACTATTTATTATTGGAACTCAAATCTTCTTTATACCTATGAGATATCCTATTTTCCCTGCTTTACATTTGTTTTTCATCCAAGACATAACATTAAAGACCAAGAGAGGATGAGTAAATATTTACAGACAAGGCATATTTTAAGAAGAGAACATATATTAAGGAAAACTTACATAGGTTTAGGTGACATTGGTATGTTTATGTGAGCTTAAATATTTGAAGTTTGCGATGAGACAGGTAACTACATCCAAAGCAGTTTGATGACTTATTAGGGAGAACTGGCCAAACTAGAGGAAATGTCTAGGCTAAAATTCTTCCTAGAAAACCTGTTCTCATAATTTCCTACTAATGTGCATTTCAGCACTTCATTCTAGAGTCTATTAGACTTAAATGTCATCTCTCCTCAAATCAAGATGCACATTTGAGTGGTTTTTTTAATTAAAAACATATAAATGTTTTTTAAATTTTATTTTAGACATTGAAAGAGAGAGTGCAGGGGAGAGGGAGAAAGGGCGAGAGAGAATCTTAAGGAGGGTCCATGCTCAGTATGGAGCCAGACACAGGGCTTGATCACATGACCCTGGCAACAGGACTTGAGCCAAAATCAAGAATCAGACACTCGGGGTGCCTGGGTGGCTCAGTGGGTTGAGTATCTGATTTCGGCTCAGGTCATGATCTCATGTTCATGAGTTCGAGCCCTGCATCGGGCTCTGTGCTGACTGACAGCTCACTCTCTCTCTCTCAAGAATAAATAAACATTTAAAAAAATTAAAAAAAAATACACAAAGAAAAGAATCAGACACTCAACCTACTGAGCCACCCAGGCACCCCGGACACTGGAGTGTTTAATCCCATCTTCTAATCTTAATTTCAAGCCTATTTCTAGTGTCTGCACTTTTAATGATAAGCACACGTCTCCAAAACTACGTTGAAAAACATATACGGTAGTTAGCCACGTTTTAATAAGTCTTATTAGTAGTTATTTGCTTCTTTTCTTCTCAACAGATATGACTTGACATGTCTTTCCGGAGAATTTCAATTTCTAAGATATTCATTTTCTCAGATGAAGAATTGTGGCAGATTTTATTTATTTCACAACATCCGTGGCAGTAACCTCCTGCATCCCATATGCTCTTCTGCAATGTGACCTTCTTCTCTCCCGTGAAGGGGAGAAGTCTGTTTCTTCTCCTCTTTGAGTCTGGGCAGACCCTCGGACTGCTGTGACTAACAGCCTAGCATGGAATGAAGCCATCCCAGGCCTCGGCACGGCAATTCATTGGGCTGAAAACCACTTCCGCTCCTGTAACTTGAGAGCCAGCTGGCCTATGAAGGTGTGACTATACCGGGAAACTAAGCTGTGAGGAGGCTAAGCCATGGGGAGAAACTCTGGAGAATGAGGCTGTATCAGGAGAGCACAAGAGATCCGGAGTCACGAAGGACCTGAATTGTAAGCGAAGAAACCAAACATCTTGGAAATAGATCCGTCGGCCTCCACCAGTCCTGCAGACATCCCACTGTTCAGGGACAAGCCACCCAGCAAAACTCTACCCAACCTTGGCAAAATTTGAATAAAATAAAATCACTGTTTCTAGCCTCTGAGTTGTGGGGTGATTTATGTCATACCAATATATAAGCAAAGCAAACACTAATGTTTTTACTTTGTTTCTAATGATTTTATGATGAGGCTCTCTTAATTTCCAAAAGTTTGATTTGTCCAGGCATGAAATTCTTATAAACGGCTCATTGTGGGTTAGCTTTGCTAGTTGCCAAAAGGTTGTCTGTCCTAGGCTCAAAGGAGCCTGGCAGGGTAAGAAAAGACATTGAGAAGAAGAAAAACATTTAAAAATCTGAATATTTATTCTACTGTCTTCCACACAATTTCTATTTATAATAGTATACTTTGAGTTTATTTCTAAACGTTTTTGCGGTTCAACAGATTCAATGCATACTTGGGAAAAAGATTTCTAATAGATATTGAATGCGTATTTTCCTCAAAGGCCAGAGGCAGTTTTATTTATTTATCAAATGATTTTCACCCACATTTAGACTTTTAATCTGGAGTGTATCTTAAATATAGAAGAAAGGAAACAAATGTGTTTCACAAGGAAAATAAAATGTCAAAGGCTCAAACAATATGACAGTAATTTGTGTCAGTGACTTCACTGCCAAATATTTACATAAACGTAGTTTAAATGCAACTAAAAATCATGCATTTGGTATAAATGAAGTAGCATTTTTCAAAAGGGTAATTCTCTTTAAGAGCTTGTCCAAAATGTTTTATAGATGCTTTCATAAGATTTTGTTATTTCAACTCTTTTGATCCATGCTACTGAAAGACATTTCCACATTTTTATAATTCCTTTATTAACTAATATTTTATATGATATAATTTATATTTTCTGTATTCACTACAGTTATATATTACTCTCTACAATACTATTACTATGAAATTGTTCAAAGAACAATTTACGCTCTTTCAGTGATTAAGACTTTTATTTGTCACCATTGATTTCATGAAAAATCCAACTCATGTATATAGATAAAAGCGTATGACATTATAAATTAGCAAGCTTATTTTAAGACCAGAATTATATGATTAAAATACTCAAACCTCAAGTAAACAAGAAGACATTTATCATCATAAGTGGATTTAATTGCTAAGAATAGCCCTTCAAATATGTATGTTCTTATAGTCTGTCGACATTTCAAAGAGGTTATTTGTCAAGAACCTCAAATTCCATCTTTTCATACTATAGATTTTAAAACCAATTCTGTAATAAATGTGAAGTGGTTTTCTATAACATATCATTGGTTTGCAAGTGATTCCTCAGTAGGAGTTTTTTGTTTTTTTGTTTTTTCTTCTTGGTAGTAAAACGTTCCTCACAATTTTGTAATGGAGGAAGCAGATGAAGATATGTCTTTTCTAGGGGACTGTGGCCATGGATTGGCCATGATCCTGCCCACTTGATCTTTCCCTTTCCTGCCGAGATCACTCCTGAAGCACTTCTGTAGACATTTAGGATTCCAAGCACACCATTAAAAGTCATCCAAAAAAAGGCATCCACACTTGCCCACTGTCTGCAAGCAAGCTGCAGGCGCATATGCTGACCTAAGGACTAGTTGCCAAAGATTTTTAGCTTATGAACAGTGTCCAATCCCCATCACCTCTCCTTTGACGTGGGAGAAGTAGTTCACCGAGCATTCCAGTAACATGACTAATCAGTAATAGCAACTTAGGTCACCTTCAGCTCAGTTAGTGTAAAGCCCACGCAAGACCCTTCAATCTCTTAATATTCTGTGATGAACCAATGAGATAACTTCTTTCAGAGGGTACATTCATAACATGGTACCTTGTATCCGCTGTCTCCCATATAGACACAGGGAGCAGAACCCCTAAACAAGGAGATGTTTGTACTACATATGAGCTTTGATTCTTCACACAGAGAATGATCTTCCCTTCTAATTACATTCTCCTATTGTTTAACTCCTTTTTGGCAAAGTGACATGTAGACTGATAATCCGCCATCGACCTGGTAGAACTTTTCAATAATGTGCCTTACCTAATCATTTTTGGAGTCATCCTATCTCCTCCTCCAGGTGCTGCACAAATTCTCTTATTTTTCAATATTTATACACTGATATATATTTCTATTTTGACTATAATCCTTAACAGAAATTGATTTTGTTAATTTAAAAAGTAAATTTAAATTTAAATTTAAAAGTGAATAGACACTTCTCTAAAGAAGACATCCAGATGGCCAACAGGCACATGAAAAGATGCTCAACGTCGCTCCTCATCAGGGAAATACAAATCAAAACCACACTCAGATACCACCTCATGCCAGTCAGAGTGGCCAAAATGAACAAATCAGGAGACTATAGATGCTGGAGAGGATGTGGAGATGGGGCACTTGTTGATGGGGCACTTGTACCCCAATGTTTATAGCCAGCACTTTCAACAATAGTCAAATTATGGAAAGAGCCTAAATGCCCATCCACTGACGAATGGATAAAGAAATTGTGGTTTATATACACAATGGAATACTACTTGGCAATGACAAAGAATGAAATCTGGCCTTTTGTAGCAACGTGAATGGAACTGGAGAGTGTTATGCTAAGTGAAATAAGTCATGCAGAGAAAGGCAGATACCGTATGTTTTCACTCTTATGTGGATTCTAAGAAACTTAACAGAAGACCGTGGGGGAGGGGAAGGAAAAAAAAAGTTAGAGAGGGAGGGAGCCAAACCATAAGAGACTTAAAAACTGAGAACAAACTGAGGGTTGATGGGGGGTGGGAGGGAGAGGTGGGTGGGTGATGGGTATTGAGGAGGGCACCTGTTGGGATGAGCACTGGGTGTTGTATGGAAACCAATTTGACAATAAATTTTATATTTAAAAAAAAAGTAGCTTTGAAGAATCGGGGCCCCTGGGTGGCTCAGCTGGTTAAGCCTCCAACTTTTGATTTTGGCTTAGGTCATGATCTCACAGTTAGCGAGATCAAACCCCAAGTATGTTGTGGGGCTTTGCTCTGAGAGCACGGAGTCTGCCCAGGATTCCCCTCTCTCTCTATCCCTCCCCTGCCTCCATGCATGCTCTCTCCCAAAATAAATAAACACATTATTAAAAATAAAAAAATAAAAAGTAGCTTTGAAGAATCATTGATTAACAAAACCATTCAACAAGTATGTATTGAACAATTCCTGAAACACAGAAAGTGGTCATGAAATGTCGCAAATTAATAGTAGTGCTTGTAAGGTGACTTGGGGTTTATGAATATATACATATACACAAAATACATATGTATGTATGTAAAATAACATTTGCAATCATTTCACACTAAAGGTCAAGATAAAGAACAAGTCAGAGACTGTTAATGGGAATATTTGTAAAAATTATATTACTAGAATTTTGTGGTAGAAAAGGTGGAGGAAAAAAACAATTATAATTATATCATTTGATGTTCAAGGCAAGATACGTTTGGGTTTAAAATTTTCAGTAGAATCAGAACATGCTGGCTTGTTACTTAAACCAGAGCAGAAAAATACTCTCATTTCTACAACATTACCAATTCTACCTTCCCAAGAAGGACATAGCTGAGGAGCCAGTAGCCAACCAGGCCTTTCTTCACTCTTCTGAAGGGGCATAGCTTGCAGATATTGCCAAAAAGTACAGACGTGGAAGAGGGACCACTGGGGGCTGCCGGACATTGAGGCAATTAGACCACAGGACACATACATACTGTCACGTCTGCTCCAGAGTCCGGAACCAAGGGCAGCATTAACCATGATGCCATGCCTCTCCAACTACCTGGGGAAAGAGTTAATTTTTTCTTTCTCTGTTTTTATTGCCTGTCCATTAAGAAACTTTATAAAGTACATTAAAAATGAATCTCCTGGGGCGCCTGGGTGGCTCAGTTGGATAAGCATCCAACTCTTGACTTTGGCTCAGGTCACAATGAGTTTGAGTCCAGCATCAGGCTCTGAGCTGACAGTGTGGAGCCTACTTGGGATTTTCTCTCTCTCTCTCTCTCTCTCTCTCTCTCTCTCTCCACTTACACACACACACACACACACACACACACACACACACACAGAAATCCATTTTTTTTAATGTAATTAAACTCAGCAGATCTAAAAATTCACTACATCAAATCACTGCAAAAGCTTCACGCCTGGATTCTTACTTTTGGCCCTCACTTATCTGGATTGGGAATCTGGGCAGCCCCACTGGACATCGGATGCTGAAGAGCTGATTTAGACAGTCCTACATCGAATCTCAAAAGGACGTGAAAAGGATACATAGGATGCCCAGTTGATCCTCATTATTCATGGATTCTGCATTTGTGAATTCATCTACTCATTACGACCTTTTTTAAACCCCGAGATCAATTTCAGTCACCCGGTGCGTACACTTCCAGCTGAGGCCCTGCAAGCAATGCACCACCTTCAGGTTTCCGCTCTCTTACTTCCGGTCTATTTATTAGCTGCATTTGCCACATTGTTGTGCTTTTTGTTGGTAGTTTCACTGGTTAAAGTGGCCCCAAGCATAGTGTTGAAGTGCTGTCTAGTGCTCTTAAGTACAAGAAGGCTGTGATGTGCCTTAGGAACATAAGATCTGTGCTGCGTCAGCTTAGCTCAGTCAGGAGGTACAGGGATGTTGGTCCTGAGTTCAACGTTAATGAATTGACAAGATATATTGCAAACAGTGTCTTTAAGCAGAAATACACTTCAAACACGTTTATGTATTGATTGGTTGAAAAAAAATGTGAGTTGAGGCGGGCAGGACCCAACTTTGTGTTTCTAAGACCGCAGTTCAGCATTAGCTAATGCAATGTTCTTGGTGACCTCAGAATATAACTACCACAAATAATGAGAATCAACTACATATACCACTTTTCCCTCACAGGAGTGTGATAAAATCATTTCCCCTCCCACCTCAAGTAATCCTAGAAACTGTTTGAATGTGTATTTTAGAAAGCAACATGCAGAAAAATGGACCTGGACCACTTTCTTACACCACACACAAAAATAAACTCAAAATGGATGAAAGACCTAAATGTAAGACAGGAAGCCATCAAAATCCTCGAGGAGAAAGCAGGCAAAGACCTCTTTGATCTTGGTCGCAGCAACTTCTTACTTAACACGTCTCTGGAGACAAGGGAAACAAAAGCAAAAATGAACTATTGGGACCTCATCAAAACAAAAACCTTCTTCACAGCAAAGGAAACAATCAGCAAAACTAAAAGGCAACCGATGGAATGGGAGAAGATACTTGCAAATGACATACCAGATAGGGGGTTAGTATCCAAAATCTATAAAGAACTTATCAAATTCAACACCCAAAACACAAATAATCCAGTGAAGAAACGGGCAAAAGACATGAACAGACACTTCTCCAAAGAAGACATCCAGATGGCCAACAGACACATGAAAAAGTGCTCAGCATCACTCATCATCAGGAAAATACAAATCAAAACCACAATGAGATACCACCTCACAGCTGTCAGAATGGCTAACATTAACACCGCAGGCAATGACACATGTTGGGAAGGATGCAGAGAAAGAGGATCTCTTTTGCACTGCTGGTGGGAATGCAAACTGGTGCAGCCACTCTGGAAAACAGTATAGAGGTTCCTCAAAAAATTAAAACTAGAACTACCCTACGACCCAGCAAGCGCACTACTAGGTATTTACCCAAGGGATACAGGTGTGCTGTTTTGAAGGGGCACATGCACACCAACGTTTATAGCAGTGCTATCAATAACAGCAAAAGTATGGAAAGAGCCCAAGTGCCCATCGATGGATGAATGGATAAAAAGATATGATATATATATATATATATATATATATATATATATATATATACACACACACACACACACACACGCACACGCACACACGCACACGCACACACACACACACAATGGAGTATTATTACTCGGCAATACAAAAGAATGAAATCTTGCCATTTGCAACTATGTGGATGGAGGAGCTGGAAGGTATCATGCTAAGCGAACTTAGAGAAAGACAAATATCATATGACTTCACTCATATGATGAATTTAAGATACTAAACAGATGCACACAAGGGAAGGGAAGCAAAAAGAATATAAAAACAAGGAGGGGGGACAAAATATAAGAGGCTCTAAAATATAGACATCAAACAGAGGGTTCCTGGAGGGGTTGTGGGAGGGGGATGGGCTAAATGGGTAAGGGGCATTAAGGGATATACTCCTGAAATCATTGTTGCACTATATGCTACCTAACTTGGATGTAAATTAAACAACAAATAAATTTAGAAAATAAATAAACATTAAAATTAAAATAAAATGTATTTTAAAAATACACTTAAAATTTTTTTAATGTTTATTTTTGAGAGAGAGAGAGAGAGAGAAAGGGAGCGAGAGCGAGAGAGCACTCAAGTGGGAGGGGGCAGAGAAAGAGGGAGACACAGAACCTGAAGCAGGCTCCAGACTTCCAAGCTGTCAGCACAGGGCCCAACACAGGGCTCGAACCCATGAACCATGAGATCACGACATGAGCTGAAGTGGGACGCTTAACTGAATGAACCACCCAGGCACCCCTTAAAAATACACTTCTTGGGGCGCCTGGGTGGCGCAGTCGGTTAAGTGTCTGACTTCAGCCAGGTCACGATCTTGCAGTCCGTGAGTTCGAGCCCCGCGTCAGGCTCTGGGCTGATGGCTCAGAGCCTGGAGCCTGTTTCCGATTCTGTGTCTCCCTCTCTCTCTGCCCCTCCCCCGTTCATACTCTGTCTGTCTCTGTCCCAAAAATAAATAAACGTTGAAAAAAAAAATTAAAAAAAAAAATACACTTCTTATGTGTTTAGTTTTTAATGGGTCAGGAAGAAACAAAAATATTTAAAATTATATTATCCAATGATGGACAAAGGCTAAATAAAATCTTTCTACATCTGCCTGTATTAATTCTTCGATTCATAGAACAAAAACAAAATACAGAAACCAAAAATGTCTGGAAGTATTTTAGGGCTGTACTGTAAAAGAAAGATAGCTTCTAAATTTAGGTTTTGTTCCCGTCACCAAAAATAAATCAACCGAGTATCTCTATGCATACTTATGAAGCTGCGACATTTATTTGGACTCCTTCTATAAAATAAATATTTCAGTTGCTTAGAGCAGCGACTGATTCTTTGTTTAAAAAAAAGCAAACACATATGACATAGAAATCAGATCATCAATATTTTAGCCAGTCCTGGTTTTAGGGGCCTATTGGACATTTACTTACCTTTTGAGATAAGCTTCAAGTCTTAGGGTTTATAAGGTAAGCAAACAGCAATTCTATATATATTAAGGTCACAGGATGTCAACAAAGAGCCGAAACCAACAGGTTTCTCATATTGCAGATGAAGAAAACGTTACGATTATTTCTTATGTAGTTAAATATGCTTATTTGAAAAATAAAAAATGGTTAAATACTTAAATTAATCAAATAAATAAGCCCAATTTGGCATGCAGATTAATGGACAGAAAAGTTATTTTCATCATTATAGGAAAGCAATCAACTTTGAAAAGGAGGTTCTACAAGAACAAATACAACACAAAGGCTGGTACCTTTTTAACATCTTTGTTTCCTAAGTTTTGTTTAGTGAAGTATGAGTGAAGCCTACTTCTTGCTAAGGCACTATTTTCACTAAGCAAGTTTATCCTGGGGCACCTGGGTGGCTCAGTCTATTGAGCGTCAGACTTCGGCTCAAGTCACTATCTCATGGTTCTATAGGTTCGAGCCCCGCATCAGGCTGTGTGCAGAAAGCTCAGAGCCTGGACCCTGCCTCAGATTCTGTGTGTCCCTCCCTCTCTGCCCCTCCCCGCTTGCACTCCCTCTCTCTCAAAAATAAACATTAAAAACAATTTCAAAAATAAAGCAAGTCTATCCTGCATAATTTGGGATTGGGATCTGGAGGTAAGAGTTTCCTGAGGTTTGAATGTCACCTGTAGTTACTGACGAGAAAGGGCCTGCAGGGACTTTCGTGGTACAAAGGTTCTGAAGACAAGAGCACCCAACAGAAGCAAAGATCAGAAGAAATCGGCAGGAAAGTGACTGCTCCATGGTCTGCTGAAATTCTATGGAAGTTTGGAAGCCCTTTCCACCCCGGAAGCCTGTGGTCACTCTGGAGATTCCATTTTGTAAACAGGGTTCTCCTAAGATAGAGGGCGCCTCAGGACTACTTGATTGTAATGTATCATTAGAGGACAGCAGTTAGTAAATACATGTTAAAAGGTCCTTTTACATTATTCATGTTTCTTTATTTTAGGTTTATTTATTTTGGGGGGGTTGGATGGGTTGAGAGAGAGAGAGAGAAAGAATCCCAAGCAGGTTCTGTGCCATCAGCACAGAGCCTGATGTGGGGTTCGGTCTCACCAACTATAAGATAAGAAACCAAGCCAAAATCAAGAGTTGGATGTTTAACCAACTGAGCCACCCAGGTGCCCCTCAATTATCCATATTTCTTTTTTTTTATGTTCATTTATTTAGAGAGAGAGAGAGCACATGCACAGAAGCTAGGGAGGGGCAAAGGGAGAGTGACAGAGACAGAGAGAGAATCCCACACACGCTCCATGCTGTTAGCACAGAGCCGATCGGAGGCTCAAACTCACAAACTGTGAGATCATGACCTGAGCCAAAACCAAGAGTTGGACGCTCAACCGACTGAGCCTTCGTATTTCTTAAGCAATTCTTTGATTTCATCCTTTTTCATAATGTTCCCTATCTTTCAGCATGAATTTTAAAAGTGAAAGAGCCTACCTAGCAAAGAGATGCATAATGCTAAGCAAACCAAAACTTTTCAAATGGATTCTTTTCATACCGCTCTGAGTATTAATCTGTTCTGTCATTTTCATGCCATGTCACCTGGGCATCCCTCTTCAGCAGCGGGAGTGCTTTTCACTTTGGCCCAGGAACAGAATCCTCCTTCCCTTCATGTAATGACATACATGATATGTACAATGATATACATAAATGTATATACACATGTATGTGATGAATGTGCTGAATGTTCTCAGTTCCATAAGTGAATTTAATTTTTCTCCAATATCTCCCCCTAAACGTAATATATTAAAATTTTTGAATCCCATTCCACTTATGACACTTGGGTGGACCACCAAATTTCAGATAATTTTTAGCTGTGAAAAGTCAATCAAGCACAGTCGAAAATCTTCATCTCACGTTTGACGGCCACACCATCTCCCCTCTCTACTCTCAAGCGGGAGCCTCCAGGGAGGCGAAGGAGGAGTTGGCCACCTCCTTTCTTGTCTTTCAAACCTGGTGGGTGGAGGTGTGTTCCAGTGTGGGCTGGGCGCTCCCAGTTGTCTCCCGGGGCCTCATCCCTCTGGTGCTGAACATCAGGAGGGAATGCTGGAGAAGAGGGACGAATGTCTCTTCCCTCCACTTTGCACTTGGACGCACAGAAGTTGTGCTTCTCTGGCTGAGGTCGACTGGCCATCCAACTGTCTTGGGCCCAAGAGTGTGCCCTTCAGTGGATCCTGCAGCCTTCCCCATGCACAGTTCCCTACCTGAGACAGCCTCTCCCCAACTCAACTGCTTGAAAACAACACGCCTGCCATAACCTGTATCACATCCCTAGATTATTATCGTCCCTTCGTCCATAATCCTGTGCCTCTTTTAAAATCCTCACACTGTGCCATAACCTCAGTTATATCAAAGTCATATCTCCTTCTCCACGTGTGTTCTGTGTGAAAGACATTTCTTAACCACAACAAGATGCTCTCAAACAGAACAATACAAAGGTACTGTCCAGTACAACAACAACGTGTTTGAGGACAAGAATCCAAAAAAAGAGCATCTGCTTACCTATGAAGTTGTTTATTGAGCTCTTCGATTACCTTGATGCCATTTGCCTGTTTCTAAACACCAATATTTTATATCCCAGATTTTAAAGCCTCTGAAGTTAAAGATCTTATCTGTTTACCTTGATACGTGTACCTCGTATCACGCATTTGTAAATAAAACTGATAGGTATATCTTAACTAACTCAAACAGATTAGATACATTACTAGCTTGAGTTTGTTGAGATAAACTCAGAGAATTATATTAATTATAAGAGGCTGCAGAAATATTTTAGATAAGCTACCTCATTTCCATAAAATAATTTAGTCAAGAATGTATAATTAACAAAGAAAAATGTGTTAGATTCTTGTCACTATTGTAGTCTATTAATATTCATATATTTGACACTCATTTTACCATCTCAAAAGTCAGATAAAATGAGAAAAAAAAGAAACAGTTTCCCATGAGTATTATTAGCTTTAACCTTATAAATGTCACATCAATAAGCATATTTTAAATTATAGTACCGTCCCTAAGCTATTATTTAAAAACTGAACTGTGTAATTTATTTTCAAATTAGTTAAAATTATTTTGAGGTAAGTTATCACTACTATTTAAAATATATTTTCCCATTCCAGGTGTTGCATATTTGATTAACAGCAACACATTCAGCTATATTAATATGTAAACAAATAGACTGTAACATCTCATTAGTTTAGATGCTGAAGAATTAAATAAGTTTGGAGTGTGCCAATTTATTAATACTCTTGAAACTGACCCGTTCCCTCTTGATTTATGTTTAAGTTTATTAGTGGTTTTGATAATTAAATTAAAATCGGGTCACTACCACATACTCACAGGAGACTGAACAGATGCAAAAGAAATGTTTAATCACGTTAATGTCCTCCATCATTCACAACACTTTATGGATTATCAGCATTTCCTTATATTATATTTATATCTCTACTTAAGAGTGTTAAATAAATTATAATTCCATTCTAACCGAGACCATATGTGACAAGGGCATTTCCTTTTTATGTAAAAATGTGCCAAGGTTAATGAATAAATTACTTGGAGGAGAATGTTTTAAATTACATATATTAACTTGTATTCATAGACCACTTTTATTCCAAAGACCTCACAATTAAATCTCCAAAAATTTATTACCATGGCCATATTACAGAAAACATATCCATAGCAAAATAAAAGTGGAGGAAAAAAATGTAGTCCTATAATCCCATAGCCTTTCAAAATTTGCTTCTATATTTACTGCCATCTATCAACTGGCTCAACATCCCTTACATGTTGAGGGTAAGGTAGGGCATTCATAGTCCATACCTACTCCGACTCATCTTATTAATGTACTATCTATTGTTACATTGTATTATCTACCTATGTTATCCCATCCTCTCTGGGTTATTCCAGAACTCTCTGTTGAATTTCATTCTCACATTTTTAGCTTTTAACTGGAACCCTTCTGGACCAAAGGAAGCTAAAATTTAAAATTTTAGATCTGGGTGAAACTTAGGGACCATTAAGCCCACAGTGTTTTAAGACATTACCTCCAGGGTCTTTACTCACCTGTGAAGCCGACTGGCACTAGAAACTTCCAAAAAGTTGAAAGTTCCCCTAACTTTATTTTCAAACTTCCAATTTACATTTCAAACAGCACTGTCACTGTAGGGTTATCATGAACTCTATGAAACACACAGCAATACACAGAGATGTCACTCCCCCATGCTACAACTAGCCCACTTATGAAGCCTGCTATGCAAATAAGTTCAGGGATGGGGTGTTTAATGGAATTTGCATAATCAAACTCAACTAGTAAATCCAAATAATCTCTTATCGTGTTGATAAAAATGGGATTATGATACATGTTCCACTGGCCCCTCCGGATTCTTTCACACTCAGTGTTCTCTGCTGTGTCCCAGAGGCTGATCTGTAAGGACCTGCATCCAGTTCCAGCTGGATTCTGACAAAGGAAAGTTCCAGTGAGCTATGGGAGGGTTAAGAAGTGGATTGCATTGCTTGGTCCCTCACTTCCTCTCCCTGGCCTCTGCAGGCACCGCTACTCCTCTCTCCAGGCCAACACCACTGGGTTGGCCAATTCCTCTGTCAACTTCAGCCCCAGTGCTGGTCACCATTGCTCCTCTTGTCCTTCACACCTAGGGCTGGCAGAGGCTGACTCTTGTTTTCTCCTGTCTTTTGCTGGTTTCCCTGAACCCATCCATTACCTGCCTTGTCTGCAATAAGATTTCTCTATCACTCCTTTTGGGAGAGCTGTTTCCTCCTGAAACCCTCACTGACAAAGTAACAGTTATGTGTGTCTTCCAAGAATCTCTCAGATTGCTGGCCCACTCTTGAGAAAATACAAACAAAAATCATGAGTTCTCAGGTGTTTATATTCATTATGAGACAAAGAGTTTAGGAATATCTAGCAAATTTCTTGCTCATATATATAGCCCATATATGAAAAACTCATATATGTGCACATATCCAGAAGAAAACCTCTTCCTATGTGCTAAAGAAAAATAATTCAAAAGATGGTAACTCTCTTTTACAATCGACAAATGGATCAACTCAGTAATAATAAAGTCTCAAACAACTGTCTGTGGAGAACTGCATTTAAAAACATTAGGTAATTATAATAAGTGGCTCATATTGTTTAGTAGGATGAGAAGATCCGCATGTATAAAACAGAATGGAGAAAAATCTAGTTTTTCAATCGAAAAGCAAGACAGGGATAGCTGTTACATATTTATGAGAAGAGGTGATAAGTTTAAAGGAAAACAGTGAATCTTCAAGCAGATAGATAACTCAGCACAATGCTAGTAACAATCAAGCTTTCTTATTTTCAGGAACACAATTTCAGGTAAAGCCAGGACAACCGAGGTGAGGGCTCCTTAGAGGAGTGTTGAAGGCAATGTTCAACAGTACGCAAAATGCGGAATGTCTCTCTTCAAAATATAAAACTATGTGCCAATTCTGTGATAAATGTTTCCTTCCTCCCCCTCTTGTTTTGTACTTCTAATTTCAAAGTGCTTTATCTTTTACCATCGCATTACGGGCAAATCACGAAACATTAAGTAGGTATTTGTAATCAATATAAGGGCATTTCCACAGGGCTTGACCTTAATGCTTAGTTTTACTTTATGCCTTATAAACTACTCACTCCTGATACGATCAATACTTTTGTTTTTCTGTCTTTCCCAGTGAAAATAAGATTCCAATATTATCTTCTACTTAGCTAGTTTCTTTCTTTTTTCTAAAACGGTTGCATATGTTATGCGAATGATTCTCCTGTTGTGCCAAAGTAGATTAAACCATTAAGGTACAGCATCGCTATTAACCACATTATTTATTCACTGGTGATATGCTGAACTTTTCCTTAATATGTAAAGATCGATACAAATGTTCCCACCTGGAGCTCCAAAGTGAACTATCTACCTAGTTCAGGTTTATATGGGAACTTTTACAATATTTAAATTTTACCTAGGATACACATTTAAAAAAATGTATCTGGAATGGATACATTGGTATTTAATAAAGGATTACATTCTGTCACACCATTTGATTTGGTTCAAGTTTTTACTTCGAGATTATTTAGTTTTGCAATCGACAAGAGCTCCAAGACCGTAATAGTTTTTGTTTTTGACAAAAATTACCCTTAGATCTGAAAACGCCGATTGTAAAATACTGCATTGGGAAACCTTTGGAACTACTTTAGTTACGCTATGACCAAAGACTTTCTTGCCAAAGGGGCATAGACAGTTCCCCAGGAATTTGTATACACGTTGGTTCCAAAATGAAAAGTGTCACTGAACATTTTCAACACATTTTCTAATGAATAGGCCCTTGGAATGTATTCAATCCTATAGAAGAGTCACATTCCAATTCTTGTAGGTAAAAAATTATTTTTAAGATCTAAGCATATATTTTCTGATGAGTCTAAATAAAATGAACATTTTTTGTTCGTATCAGAATAGAGCAGCCTGAATTTGCCTTGTATCCCAAAATTCAGCATCAGGGTTGTTCACTCTTCCAGATGACTGTCTGTTCCTCCAATATTCAGGGGACCGTGCTGCTTTTAAAATTATGCATGCACAAATGTTTCAAAAAAAGAAAGAAGAGAGAAGGCACATGTACACACACGAGAGAGAAAGAAAGAGGGAGAGAGGGAGACAGAGAAAGGGAAGGAAGAACATCTTCCCCCACCCACACTCACATAATAAAGGCTGTATTATGGAGGATTTTAAAAATAATTTTGCAATATGCTCTCAATTCCTGAAAATCCTATTGTAATGAAGCCTTCTCCATGGTTTTCATCCCTTCAACAGGAAAAATAATACTACCTGAAATAAAGGGGTCATTGAGTCTGAAAGCTGGCTTTTCTTGAATCTCTACTGAGTCTTAAAAGCCTGGGTATGTTGGAAAAGGAAAAATAGTCCTCATTTTTAGAAGCCCATTTTACACTCAGGACCAAAGCATGAAGCCAATGTCAGAGAACACGGAGGCCACAATGGAAGGGCTATATTACTACTGACAGGAAGGTGCCCTGTGTGTTGGGAGGAAGACAGAGAAAGCAGAGAGAGAAAAATAAGGGCAGATTCCAGAAGTCCGCAATCTTGTTTCCCTGATCCTGCATTAGGTTTGTGCTTTGGAGGGGGAGGTGTAGAAAAATTCAGAAAGGGTGAGCAGGAGCTAAGAGCAAGGGGACAGGCACGACTCCGGATCCATTTGTAACTGTAGGAGGAGGTGCCCCTCCCAAGCCTGCACAGCAAGCTGGGTGGCCAAGCAACTGAAGATAGTTCCAGTAACTGCTGAGATGCAGAGTGGGCCCGGAACAGTAGTCCAAGGCTTTTTCCCTCAGCAAGCTGGTGAGGTGGAAAGGAGCCCCAAATCCCCGTATGTCACCCAGCAAGGACACAGGAGGGTCTGCCACAAAGCCACCTCGGTAAGGGCTGAGTGGACCCCAAAGCAGAGACTTACAGTGGCGGGTTGAGGCCAGAGGCCAGATGCCAAACAGGGTGATACGGACGGGTCCTCAGTGGTGGACAGAACCTAGGCGAGCCTGTGTTCACAGCGACCAGGATGTGGCTATGACAGGAATCATTCTATCTACAGGGACTGTGGCAGGGAACATCATTTCTTTACTGTGATGATGTAAAGTAATTTGGGACATGTTAACACCTTTTTGTGATCTGGCTTTTTAACTTTTAACTAAAAACAGTTTTTTTGTATATGAGGTTATAATTAGGGTTGCCAGATTTAGTAAATAAAAATACGAATACTGCATGGGGGATTTACTCATACCAAGAAAGTATTCACACTGTGTATCTGAAATTCAAATTTAACCGTGTAGCCCGTATTCCCTCAGACCAGCCTAGTTGTAATTAAGTGGCAGGTTTGAACTTTTTCTCAAACTTAGGAAGCATGCTTTTATTAGTTACATAAAATAAAGAATATGAATTTTTCCCTACCCAAGTCTTTACTTGTTAAATTTTTACCTCTTCTACATGAGGTAAACATAAAATCTGCTTTTCCTTCTTATTTCAATGTTATATTGCTATGAAATAAAAGAAGTAAATGCCAGCACACTTCTCTTTGAACAGGTTTCCAATACTATGTGATTCTCCCACACAGATAAGAACAGGCTGAAAACAACATGATGTGAATAACCTGTGCTTAAACTCTTTGTTTCTTACGAAGAAGAAATTCTTGAATTGGATAACGTATGTGTCTCTAGGACAGACTTTGCGGATAAATGGGGGGAAAAAGTTTCTTTGAAGGAACATAGTGGGATCAGATGCCTGTGGATTTTTCCCCCAAATATTTCTTTTGATGAAGAACTGCAGGAGAAGACAAAGAAAAAGTTGTATCTCAAAATAAATGGATAAGCTTAAAAAAAAAAAAAAGAAGTTTCTAGAAACAACTGGAAAAATCTTTCTCCTCCTGGGTAAATGTGAGTACTGGAGATGAGCAGACAGAGCAGGTACCGACAACGAGCAAAAGCAAATTTCAAAGCAACGTGGTCGAGGGGCACCCAGCCTGCTTCTCCGTAGAAACCTTCCACCCTCTGGCAGGAATGTCATCCACCACCTTTTCTTCTAAGGACTCTAAGTCTCTGGGAATATTCTCAGTATGGGGAGACTCGGGAGAGTTCAGCACACATGGAGTGAGGGAGCAGCATCCTGTGGGCGTGTGGCTTCCCCGGGCTGAGTGTCCCCCTCAGAATCTGACCTTTGATAACTACATAGGCTCACCTGCGTCTGCTATGTCCCCTTGGCCTCAGGTGAAGGTTGGTTTTCTGATGGTTTTCTGGCTTTTCCCAAAAGGAATTGGAGGAAGCATTTCTTAGATGTGGTTCTGCCTCAGGTTCCTTACATGTAAAATGGGGACATTTATGCTGCCTAATAGGATTCTTTGGGAAAATGATATGATCCATGTAAAACACCATTACGGTCCCTGCTCACCAAATAAATGTAAACTAATAACCTTATTACTATTATTATTATTTCATAATCAACACTGTAAGGTAAGGATCATGATGAATTGGAGGCAACACGGGGATAAGAAACCAGGTTGCATGAAACTGGCCGTGAAAAATGGGGTACAACCATTCATCAGAAAGAACATAGGCAAATGGAAAGTTTCTCTATACTCCCTGCTTAGCGAAGAACTAGTCTCTATTTGAGATACCAGAAGCAAAAGATCACTCATTCGCACAATATTTATTGACAAGAATTTTCTTTCAGATATGATAATGTTGCAAAAGCATCTTCAATGGTCTCTTCTAATTTTTTTTCTCTCCTGTTCCTCAATCCACCATCCACCTTTAACCTAACAGCCAGAGTGATATTTAATAAATATAGATTAGTAAGAACAAATTCCTGCTTAAAAACTGTCCAATGTCTGGGGCGCCTGGGTGGCTCAGTCAGTTGAGCGTACGATTTCGGCTCAGGTCATGATCTCATGGTTCGTGAGTTTGAGCTCGCGTCTGGCTTTGTGCTGACAGCTCAGAGCCTGGAGCCTGCTTTGGATTCTGTGTCTCCCTCTCTCTCTGCCCCTCCCCTGCTCACACCCTGTCTCTCTCTGTCTCTCTCTTTCTCAAAATAAATAAACATTAAAAAAGAAAAAAGAAAACAAGGAGTGCCTGAGTTGCTCAGTCAGTTAAGCATCCACCTCTTGATTTCGGGTCAGGTCATGATTTCACAGTTGGTGAGTTTGAGTCCTGCATCCAGGCTGAAAGCCCAGAGCCTGCTTGGGATTCTCTCTCTCTGCTTCTCCACATTCTCTTCGTGCTGTCTTTCTCCCTCACTCAAAATAAATAAATAAACTTTTAAAAAAGAAAAAGAAAAGAATCCTTAGGTAGCATTTGTCTTCACCTATTTCTTTATTTGGTAAGTATTTATTTGGGGTCTCCACCCTCTTCGATGAAACCTCCATAAGACCAGAACTCAAATGCTCCACCCCAGCACCTAAGTCAAAATCGACAACTAGTAGTTCAGTGAATGAAAAAGGACTTAAACTTTGTTTTCCACTCCTTTACTAACATCTTATCTATGCAAGTTTCTGGACTCATTCATACGTTATATGAATTTATATGTATTTTTAAAAAAATAACCCCCAAACTGGATTACCATGTCTGCTAGTTTTTTTTTTTTTTATCCTCCCCCTCCTTCAAAGTAGACACACAAATTAAAAGGATTTTACTTTAAAATAGCGTATTACTTAAACTAAGGGCAATGACAAAAATGCTTTGTAACTTAAACTTATATAAAACTAAGAATAAAATAAGCAAGTTACTAAAGCAAATAAAGTAAAATCTACTTGGTTTATGAAATTTCCAGCACTCAGTAGATACCGGAGATTCATGCATCCATATTTTGAGCTCTGACTCATTGGGGTCGTGTCCCACAATTTCTGGGCGCTGCCCACACTGCTTTTCTCGTTTCAGTGGAAGTCAGTAGAAACAATACCCAACTCCTTGAGTCCTTACACAAACCCATGTTTCCTTCAGTGGCCTCATCACTGCCCTCAGACATATCAGACATAAAAGATGTCGTCTTCAAAGACAACTGCTCAGCCACCCTGCTTTGTCCCAAATCCCTGTGTGGTTATACAATCCCGAGGTGGCTGGCTCTGAAGGATGTCACAGGTTCCGCCTTGGCTTTTGTTTCAAAACACAAAGTCCCCACGTACGCCCGGACTGCGTCTGTCTGACTGCATTCCTGCTAGCGTCCGTTCTCCACCTTCTTTCCAGTCCACCATTCATGAACTACTCCAGAAAGTGCTTCAGCCCATCTTGTAAGCGGTGGCAATTTAGTCTTTTCAACCGATGGCTGTATCATACCATTATCTAAGTCTGAAACCTAAAAGGACCCCCAATCGTATTGTATATCAGATGAAACACGAGACAGTTAACGTCTTTCAGCTTCTACTTCTCCATCCAGCTTGATCTCTGCTTCTCAGACCGCAGAAAGCGGAGGACAGACAAAGTGACAGAAATAGGTGGGTGTTTTGTGTTTCTTTATGAGACTGCCAGGTGTGGCACCAGAGGAGACTGAGGACAGGCTGAGGGGGATCAACATACTCCTAGGTCCTGGAGACAGCAGGCATGGCATGCGTATGTCACATGGGAAAGGAGGCAGAGGAAGCATCGGGCCAGAGCCTTTACTGTGGCTTCTGCAGGAAAGGCCAGGCCAGGCAGGGTGCTCAGTTTAGGACTGGCTTATGTGAATAATTTTTCTGGGCTCTGGGCTCTGGGCTCTGGGCTCTAGGGGTGGTCGCTACTTGCCCGGCCCCTGGCCCTGAGATAAATGAAGCATAGAAATTTTGCCTCCTGGGGTGCACAGGTCAGATGGAGGAAGTAAGGCATCCCCCAGGCTAGTCCTTTGCTGTCTCTGGCAAGTGATTAGCCAGGTAGGTGTAGTCTCTCCAAGCCAGGCAGGTTTTTTACCTGTCAAAACAATGCAATATACAGAAAAAAATACATATATACATACACATGTATATATATAGACAATTATATTGATATATAAAATAATATATACTATACATAGTATATACATATATACACAAAATAATTACATCTACACAGCATATACAGTGTGTGTGTGTATATATATGCACACACACACACGCACACACACATATATATATACAATTTCTACTGCATTCTACTATATACACACTGCACACACACACACATACACACACACACACTGCCTATGACCTTTCATAGGACCTGGTGCATACTAGGCGATGAAATTTATTGCATGTGTTATCAATGTGTTGAGTTGAACCAGATTTCACATTCTAAGTGGAACAGAATTTAACGGGAGAATATGCTCAATGACAGGTCTCTATTTGTTAAGTAAGTCTTCATAATTTGCCTCCTGAAATACAGACACCTCCTTCACTGTATACAAGGACAGTAATTCCATTGTAATGAGAAACATCAAATTATCAAATTGCCACCTTTATATAATGGCAACTGTGTATATGATACAAGCCAAGGAATGATACATGAATCAGGATAATCACCTAAGGAGGATAAATGATGAATTAATAATGAGACACAGTAAGAAACAAGGGGGATTTTCATTTCATTTGAAAATGCAATAGAACAACTGCAAAATTACATCACTGCCTATTGCATGGCATAATGCTTTTCAGGACTACAAGCTATTATTCACAATACAATTAGGAAACTATCATAATTCTCTTTAAATCCTTTTGGTAACTATTGTTACTATGTCACCCATCACTTCTGACACAGACACCACAACAAAAATAGTAGCTGCAAATACCAATACTAACAGTTAATGTGTAACTCATATAGAATAATTAATACACATGATACAGAAAACTGCACATTTACATGGACTTTTGGGGTATTTCTGGTATAGTAAGTGTTTGGTTATCTGGTGGCACACGAAGAATTTTTTCTGTAAAAAGCACCAATTTTGTCATAATGTGAGATATAAGAAATTAGCTGATTTGATAATATCTAGCTTTACAGAAAACACATGCAAAATTATTAATCTATACACTTTTATGAGTCAAATATGAATTTGTTGAATATAGGCTAAGAAAAGGAACTCTGGGTTTCCTTAAAAAAACAATGAAATGCTGTTTTAATGTATTTCACATCTTAAAGAACGGGACACTTCATATTCCTGATTCAGAACAAATTTTTACTTAGCTTACATTAGCAACTTTTTACTCATGTTAAAGTAAACACTTGCTTTTTTGTTTTTATTACGTATCTTTTGAACATGGTCCTCTGCTCTTATCTATGAATTATCAATAACGGTATAAATTACTCTATTGCCACGACCTCTTCTCTTTTAGCAGCTATAAGAGAATATGGTGTATTTTAATCATTCTTTCAAACATTTATGAATCGCATCCTCCTCTTAATTTATAACATTATTAAATAAGATACTGGGCTGGCTAACATTCTGCCTGTATTATATTACACAAACGGGAGGGGGGGTCCTTGCCCCCCCCCCCCCCCCCCCCCCCCGCCAAATCAGTAAGGTTAAAATTAGTCTTGACCTCTTTGATGTTGTTAGTTATCCTAGCCACCGAATGCCTTCATGATATTTCCTTCTTCCTACTTAAGAACAAAAGCAAAGGAAATCCATATTTCCCTGGTATCAACATAAAAGTAACTTGGATCAATACTGTATTCATTAGAAAAGGATATTTCACTCTGGACAGAAGAAAGAAGGCCTTTCTTCTTCCCCTTCTCCTTCTGTCTTCTCTCTCTCCCTCCTTCCCCTTCTCTCCCTCTCTTCCTTCTTCTGTCTATGCACCCACCCCCCAACCTGGGATCTTTGAGATCTTTGTTCATTTGAAATTATATGATTCTATTACATATGTTCTTAACTAACCATTGAGTAATTTGAGGATTCTTCATTCTTCTTCCTGCTTGCTTTATTTGTCTTTGAAAACCTTTCAAGGCAGGAAAAATGCATGCAATTTTATATTAAATTTAAACTTAAGAGCTAATAGACTAATTTGAGAGACAGCGCATGCTCACAGACACAAACAGGAGCTCATGCAAGCAGGGGAGGGGCAGCGGGAGGGGGAGAGAGAGAGTCTTTTTTTTTTTTTTTTTTTTAATTTTTTTTTTTTTCAACGTTTATTTATTTTTGGGACAGAGAGAGACAGAGCATGAACAGGGGAGGGGCAGAGAGAGAGGGAGACACAGAATCGGAAACAGGTTCCAGGCTCTGAGCCATCAGCCCAGAGCCCGACGCGGGGCTCGAACTCACGGACCGCGAGCCATCAGCCCAGAGCCCGACGCGGGGCTCGAACTCACGGACCGCGAGATCGTGACCTGGCTGAAGTCGGACGCTTAACCGACTGCGCCACCCAGGCGCCCCGAGAGAGAGTCTTAAGCAGGCTCCATGCCCAGTGCAGGCCCAACGTGGGGCTTGATCTCACAACTGTGAGACTGTTGCCTGAGCCGAAATCAAGAGTTGGATGCTTAACTGACTGACCCACCCAGGCGCCCCACCGAAAGAATAATTTTATTAGGAATTTTGCTTAGTCTTTTATAGCTATATCATAAAAGTACAAAAAGTAAATTCATGTTCTTCTGTCTTAAATGAAGATATAAACCCATCAATATTTACTTTCCATTATTTTAATTTTTTAATGTTTATTTATTATTTTTGAGAGAGGTGCAGAGCATGAGTGGCAGAGGGGCAGAGAGAAGAGAGACACAGAATCAGAAACAGGCTCCAGGCTCTGAGCCATCAGCACGGAGCCTGATGTGGGACTTGAACTCATGAACCATGAGATCATGAGCTGAACTGAAGTCGGACACTTAACTGACTGAGCCACCCATATTAATTTAATATTTTAAAATAAAATATTATTTTAATATTATTAGAAAATTAAGGTCCTCCAAACCAGAATAGAAATAAAATATGCCAAATAAAAAGACCAATGAATTGGTTTTGCTATGAGTGGGTGTGTGTGTGTGTGTGTGTGTGTGTTTACAATCTTTTTTTTCCCATGTTTGGGTTTAACAAATTTTAGATTTCAGAAACACGGGACCACACTGAATGTAGTCAAGTTAACTTCTTTAGTGAGCAAAAATCCTTAATAGCCAATTAAGTTACATAAAGATGCTACAAGGAAACAAATAATTTTAAGTGAAAGTTAACTTGAAGTATATCTGAAGAGCATTTAGTTTAACACATGTGATCTGAAATTTAAAAATGGGTTTTGTTTGTGTTTTTTTATTGTTCTGTTGTTGCTGGTCCCTCGGGCCCGAATTAATTTTCTGTAATATATTCTACATCTTTAACAGCATTCCATAGTTTACACTGTTAATTGATTCAGGGTGGTTCTGCTCACAATAAACCCAAGCTGTAAAACTTTTGACAAACGTAAGTTTTCTGGAGTGTTTCTGAGCTACCGAATTATCCACAATATCTCACGGATATTGATGAGGAAATAAAGGTATGATTATGTATTAGCTTCAGGTTCTCATAATCTAATATAAAGTCTCATTTAAACACAAAATGTCAAACTGTTGTCACCAAACTGAAAGCACATCTCAAGATGAAGCTGGAGACACTGCTGCGAATAGGTTTTTCCTCAAAGAATAGGAAATTGGACCGTAATAACTAAAATAAAAAGAGCCCAAACAAACATCCCCTCCGCTGTAATGCACATCTCGTATACAATCCCCTGAGACAAGCTTTCAACTAAACAGGTTTTTAGAGAATGTCAATCCCGCATCAGGATATGTGACAAATTACTGGAATTCACATTGATTAGCCGATTTCTTTTCAGATGTGAGTCTATCATTACGCAAACGTGTTTATGGAAACAACACTCACGCTGTTAGGTTATTATACTCATTAAGTGTGCTACAATTTACAATTACATTCGAAGCCCAGGACTCAACTGTGCACTTTAACAACTGCCAAATCTTTAGATGGCCCAGATCTTTATGCTTTTAGGTCCAAAGTTCAGAATGCTAGAAACGCAGGAGGAAGCGATTTAAATCACAAAATATTGACACAAGTCTACAGTGAAGATTATTTTCAAATAAAAGCAGGTGTAATTACAATGATTACAGTCGAAGCTTTATTTGGTGTCAGTAGGATGGTAAGCAGTCTCCTGCTGACACAGACACAGAAGCATGATATTTAAATAAGAGAGGACACAATTAAGATTCAAACACACACGCGGGCACACACAAGACGGTGAAAGACAATCTACTTATAGCATATAACACTGAAACTTCTTTGTCAACAGTCTTATTCAGGAACAAGTTAAATGTTTCAGTTATTTTGATGACAAAACTTTAGTGTTTCAATAACAGAACGCATTCCTGAGGGGCAGAGGGAACAGGAGTGGCCAACAAGAGGCAGAATCCGGATGTCTGAATGCCTAGTGCTGCTGTAATCTCCGGAGGAAAAGAAGAGCCAGCGAGAGTGGGCGTGGCCACAAGGATTCCATAATGTTAAGACCCAGACTGAGTTCCAAGGACCAGGCTAAAAAGAAACCACTGATGAAAGGTAATGAAACTCAGGTAGAACTGCCAGTTATCCCTCCTAGCTCAGAGAATTTAAAAGGCAGGACAGCTCTTAATGGCTTGAGTTACTTGGGCATAAAGTTGAAATAATTGCTCACGCTCCCAAGAGAAACCACCTTTCCAATGCTTAAATGCTATTAATCTGGATTTGTTGAATTGTGCACAGATTTGAGGGTTTTGTAATCTTCTAGGAGAAGGATTAATCAGTTAATACCCTACATGAAGGCTGTATAAAAACATTTTTTAAAGCCAAAGCAATTCACTGAAGCTTCTAATAAAAATAAAGACCAAAAACTCTAGCACAAATAGGACAGGGTTTTATTATGTGTTGAATAAATATATCTTTAAATACCCATGACATTTAGAATTTTTAATGCCAGAATGGAAAGAAGAATTAATGCAATAAAAATATTCATGGAAAGCTGATGTCTGAGGATACATTTTGTAAATATTTTTAACCATCATAGCCCAAGGGGAGATTTGAGGACACGGACACACACACACACACACACACACACACACACACACACAATAGTTTATAAAGAGGCCAGCAATTAGCATTTCATTTACACATAGTTAGTGAATGACTTCTATCTTCCAGGACTTGTGTGAGTACTTGAGAACACATGGTTAAAAAACTCAGATGATACTTGCTCTCACAAACCAAATGGTTAGTAGGAAATGCCAACAAAGAGGCAATTAATACAATAATTAATATAACATTTACTATAGTATACCACAATACATAGTATAACAAAATATCAGTGATATAGGAGCAAACAGGGGAGATGAGACTCCCCTCAGAATGCTAAGGAAGGCAATCTAGAAGAAGAGGTATCTTACCTACCTGAAAAACGATTAGCAGGTAAAACATGACTAGCACATAACCAGACAAGAGAAGGATGCAAAGAAAAGCTTTCTAGATGGAGTAAAGAGCAGGTATAGGTGTCTAGAGTGAGGGACAGCAAGGAACAAGGGGAAACAATGAGCTCATTGTGTCTGGAACTGAGCTACGTGGGAGGCAGATCTGAGAAGACCTTACAGGTCTCAGTAAGGATTAAGGTTCTTGAACGGCTCCTGAAGGATTTAAGAGAGAAGGCAGACCTGTGTTTAACAGAATGACTTACTCTGCCAGATGGAAGATGGTCAGAGAGGAGGACAGGAGATAATGATGAACCGCTTGGCCGTTTCTACCTCAGATTCTTGGGACATCTACACACCAAGCACAGACAAATGCGAAATTCTTTGACAACTCTGCATGAGATAAAAAATGTTTTTAATTTTGTTTTTAAAAGGTTTCGAAAAGATGTTTATGGCAGTGGAAATAAAAATAGGGACAGAGAGAGAGAGATCATTTAAAGAGTGGAGAGGAAAACAATTGTGGGAAAGCATAACAACGGATTAAATCTCCAAAAGGGATGTTATTCAGAGGAAAGTTGGAAAGAATTTAGACTAGAGTGGGGGTATGTGCTCCACTGTAATCAAACGGGATGAGTAAAGGCTTATTCTGATACCAATTGTTAAGCAGTTAGCAGGATGCTGAGGAGGTGAAAAGTAGGTGAGAAGATAAAGGAAATAGAAGACTGAAAATAAGAGAAAACAAACTAGTAAAATATAAAAGTAATTCTGGGAGGCATTTCTGGGTCAGAGGAGTTTGAAAACGTTTCCAATAAAATATTTATAAATGGGCACGATGTGTGTGCATAAGTGCGTGTGTGTGTGTGTGTGTGTGTGTGTGTGTGTGAAAGAGAGAGAGAGAGAAGTATCATCAAAGCCAAGACAGACAGTGCCTGCACCAGCAATAAACACCACCTTTACTGGCAATAATAGTAATAATAATAGTAATAATAATAATAATAACAGTAATAATAATAATAGCTACAAGGAAGGCAGTTTGGGATGTATAAGTCAATTTAAGACTTCTCCTTGCTTTCCTCAAACACAATATTTCCTTTTGTGCACATGTGCACACACACACACACACACACACACAAATAAGACAAATTTAAAAAAGAACCAAATGCAAAGCAGAAAGTTTTGCGGTTCTATCAATTTGAAAGTGAGCATGGTCTGGCTTGAGATGAAACTTCAAGACAGACAGAAGTGAGCTTTCAAAACAATGCTGATGAAATACAGAAAGAAAATAATACAGTTTTGGAATAGGTGCCACAATGTTGCCAGTTCTGCACAAGTTAAAAAAGAATAGATTCGTTGGCTTAAGCTGGAAAATAATAAATTCACAAAAGTGTCAATTAATATAAAATTTTCATACCAATGAGCTTGCCAGATATCTACGAGTTTGCTAAAATTTCTTCACTGCCCATGGAAAGGTAAAAATGACTTCACATTTAATCACTGTCTCAAAATATGTAATATGTGTGTGGAAACAATACATATAAACATACATCCATACATCGATCATGCCCATCCACTACATTATCTTTTTTTTTTTAAGTTTTATTTATTTATTTTGAGAGAGACAGAGAGTGTGAACAGAGGAGGGGCAGAGAGAGAGGGAGAGAATACCAAGGAGACCTCACACGCTATCAGCACACAGCATGTTGTGGGGCTTGATCTCACGAACCCGTGAGATCATGACCTAAGCCAAAATCAAGAGTCAGATGCTTAATTGACTTAGCCACTCAGGTGCTCCATCCACTACTTTATCTAAAGCATAAATGTATCTTTAGTTTTCTGTGCACAGAAACTCATTGGTATCTTTCTTAATAGTGCATATATATAATATATGAATATATTATGCCAATATATTATTTTTCATTAACATATTATATTATGTTATTGATATATTGGTATTACCATTTATATCCTTGTCACTGCATCATATCAGGGTATAATAATATCATTTGACCCATTATCGGTGATATTAACTTTTACCATTAAGTTGTGAATATCTGCTTTCCTGTTTTCATCCAATGATTGATGATGCCTGAGGGACTCAATTATTACTTTAGTGACTGTAAAAGAATACTTGTTTTTCTTTCAGTCATTTTGCAGTTTTATTGGTCATTCCTTTTACTCATCTTTACGATGAGTTTTCTCCCCTACCCAACAGCCCTTTTATATTGCACCAGAAAGTAAGGAAACTAGTTGAAAGAGGACTCAACGGCCCCACTAGTGACAATTTAACATCAAAATGAACAAGAAGAATTCATTATCTATCTATCTATCTATCTATCTATCTATCTATAGATATATACATAGATTTTTTTTTAAGAGTCTAGGGGGTGCCTGGGTGGCTCAGTTCCTTGAGCGTTTGGCTTTGGCTCAGGTCATGATCTTACAGTTTATGGATCTGAGCCCTGCATAGGGCTCTGTGCTGAGTTTAGAGCCTGAAGCCTGCTTTAGATTCTGTCTGTCTGTCTGTCTGTCTCTCTCCGCCCCTCCCCGCTCACTCTCTGTCTCTGTGTCTCTCAAAAATGATAAAAGTTAAAATTTTTTTTTTTTAAACAGAGTCTAGAAATGATATTGAAGAAATAAGCAAAATTCATTTTTAAACACAAATAACATACTAACAAGAAGCCAGCTTCCTCATTTTAGTGACTTTTACCTGTACATACGTCAAAAGAGTGTTACATTCTTCAGCAAAAATTATCTGAAAGTTATGTCTTCATATCAATTATATACATTTAAGCCAAGTAAGTACCAGTGGTAACGAGTATACTGCTTTCGTATTTCTTGTTGAGATTTTCTTCCTGAATGTGAGATATGAAGTATCATTCATTTATGCTCAAATGACAGGGTTGTTCTGGCTTAGTCCTGGAGAATATAAATACAGAAATAGAAGCCAGCACCCCTGCAGTCATCACCATCAAAAGCAGCAAACAAAACAGTTCTGAGCATCGGTTCTGGAGAAAAGGGGGCATTGGCTTTAATCTCGTTTCAGAATTTTCTAGTCCCTAACCAGATGCCTGAGTCTCCTCAAATGGAAGAGGTGAGTATTAAATTATTTATAAAGTAAAATGCCAAGAACAATGACACATGTTCAGTACTCAATAAAAGCTGTCCATTAATTATTATTGATGTTATAAACTTGATAATGTGAGGACCGACTGAGAGGGCAAGAAGAAACTTGGAGAGTAGATATAAAATAAGAGAAAAGGCACCATTCAGAAAAACCAACGAGCCCTAGAAAGTATAAAAAGGCAAAATTTTAGCTGTTACTGAACTTTCATTTATTGAGCTTGGAATTTAACAAATTAAAGTGTACTTTAATAATTTATTTTTGAGGGGCGCCTGGGTGGCTCAGTCAGTTGAGTGTCCGACTTCGGCTCAGGCCATGATCTCGCGGTTTGTGAGTTCGAGCCCCACGTCGGGCTCTGTGCTGACCGCTCAGAGCCTGGAGCCTGTTTCGGATTCTGTGTCTCCCTCTCTTTCTGACCCTCCCCCATTCATGCTCTGTCTCTCTCTGTCTCAAAAATAAATAAACGTTAAAAAATTAATAATTTATTTTTGAAATGGATTCCTGAATAAAAACAATGCTGCAGTATTATTTTTTAGAAAGCACACTTGATATAGTTGATATGGTTCATGCTGTAATGCTTGAGTGACAAATGTTTATTTTTATATGGTAGAAACAAATTTGAAATCTCAGGTCTCCTCTATTTCAAACAAATTTGAAGTCCTTAATCCCTCCTTTAAATTCTGGTTTTTAATCTGGATACACTGTAATTGGTGGAAATCTCCTTAGAGAATTGGCATTTCAAACTAATTGTTCATTCTTTTGGAGAAAAAAAAAAGATTAATGTTGTCATTATTTGCATGGATTTTAAAAAGATAAATGAGTTCAAATTGCCCATAATTTAGCTTTTTGAATATAAATGACAAGTCATTTGCCAATACAGCTGCAGGTAATTTTACTGAAAGAGAAGGATTGCCAATATTTTGCATTTTATGCTGTGGCATTTACCCCCAAAATGTTCTATTCTTCCCATGTGCTATCAATTAAAATTTCAAGTCTCTATGGATGTTATTTCACATCTCTATGTAAAAACAAACTGCCACATAGGTCAAATACCTCCCAACAAACAGTTGTGACTCCACACAGTTCTAACACATATACCACATACACCAAAAAAGAAAAAGTACCTGGAAAAGAACCCAATGAGATATTTTACAGTATGAATTATTGATACCTAAAAATAATATATGCATATATAATATATAATGTATATGCAAGACATGTTCACTATATATATGAAAACACACACACACACACACACACACACAATTATTTTACAGACCCTCAATGTAGCAAAAGTTTTCTGCTGACTTAAGGGAAAGGTAGATGAAGTGACTTTTGACCAGCAAGAATGGATGTCAAGGATCTGTTGGAATCCCATGAGGCATTACAATTCTTATTAGAAGCATAGTTCCTAGTTTCCCCAACATCATTTTTAGAGACCATCCTTTCTCTATTGTATATTCCTGACATCACTGTTGAAGATGAATTGACCACATATGTGTGGATTTATTTCTGTACTCTTTATTCTGTTCCATTTGGTCAATACGTCGGACTCTATGTCAGTATCATGATGTTTTGATTACTGCAGCCTCATAATATTATTTTGAAATCAGACTTGTTATGCCTCCAGCTTTGTTCTTCTTTCTCAGGACTGATTTGGCTATTTGTGGTCTTTTCTAGTTCCATATGAATTGTAGAATTGTTTTTTTTTCCTATTTCTATAAAAAATGTCTTTGGGATCTTGATAGGGATTGCAATGAATATGTATATTGCTTGGGATCCTATGGACATTTTAGCAATCCATGAACATGGGATGTCTGTATATTTACACATACTTGTATACACTAGCAAGGAATAATCTGACAATAAAATTATGAAAACAATTCCATTTATAATAGCATCAAAAATATAATACTTAGGAATAAATGTAACCAAGGAAGTACAAGGCTTATACACCAAAACTACAAAAAAAAAATCACCAAAATAAATTAAAGAACCTAAATAAAAAGACTTCCCATGTTCATCAATCGGAAGACATAATAGGGTTAAAAAGGCAATATCCCACCCCTGCAAGTGATTTACATAATCAATTCAATGTCTATCAAAATCCCACTGGACTCTTACAAAAACTTGTATGATTCAAAATTCATATGGAATTGTAAGTAACCTCAAATAGCCAAAATAGTCATGATAAAGAAGAACAAAACTGAAGGACTCACTTCCCAATTTTAAAATTTACTAGAAAGTTACAATAATCACAACAGTGCAATGCTGTCATAAGCATAGATGAACATGTGCAGCAATAGAATACAACAGAGAACCCAGAAATAAACCCATACGTCTGTGGCCAACTGATTTCCAACAAGGGTGCCAAGACCATTCAAAGGAGAGAAAAAATAGTTTCTTCAATAAATGGTGCTTTGACAACTGGAAATTCACATTTAAAAGAATGAAGTTAATACCACATGAAAACATTAAGCTACGATGAATCAAAGACCTAAACCTAGAGTTAAAACTATAAAACTATTAAAAGAAAACACATGGGTAAATCTACATAACATTGGATTTGGCAGTGGATTCTTGCATATGATACTGAAAGCACAAGAAACAAAAGGAAACATAAAGAAAACTGAATTCCATTAGAATTAATTTTTTTTGTGCATCAAAGCATATTACCAAGGAAGTGGAAAGACAACTTACAGAATAGAGGAAAATATTGCAAGTCATAGATCTCACAAGGGTCTAGCGTCTAGAATATACAAGGAAAGTTCACAAGTTACCAACAACAGAAATAAACAACCACCTCTCCATAAATGGGCAAGGACTTGAGTAGGCGTTTCTCCAAAGATACACAAATGGTCAACAAGTCCATGAAATGATGTTCAACATATCAGTCATCAGAGAAATGAAATCAGGGGCACCTGGATGGTTCGATCAGTGAGCTTCCAACTCTTGATTCTGGCTCAGTCGTGATCTCATGGTTGGGATTCTCTCTCTCCCTCTCTGTGCCTCTCCCCTGCATGCACATGCAATCTCTCTCTCTCTCTCTCTCTCTCTCTCTCTCTCAAAAGAAATAAATAAACTAAAAAAGAGAAAGGAAATCAAGACCACAATGAGATACCACAGAAAGCAAACTGGCAATTGCCAGGGGCTAGAAGACTGTGAAACGGGTGGGGGACTTAGCACAGGACAGGGTTTTCCTTGGGATGATAAAACTGTCTTTGAACTAGATAGACACAATGGTTGCACAAACATTGTGAATATACTAAATTCCACTGAATGATACACTTTAAATGGTTAATTATACACTACATGGATTTTATCTCAAAAATATAATACATATATAATATAAAATAATATTTTTTCTTAAAAAAAAAAGACAATATGGCATTCAGCACTGAGAAGACAGCAATAAAGATGACAAATTCTTCCCTGTGAGGTCTTTAACCAAGTAAACCTCAGAGAAACAATGATAAAACAGGCATAGCTCATGTGGAGTTGAGTAGTTGGAAAATGCAGTCTTGGAAAATGACCACGAATTGAATCAACTCCCATGTGGTGTTCTTTTTGCATAGTTGATAAGATGATGAGATCCTGGTGTCATACATTCACAACTGTTCTTTGGTTCTCTTCAAATATCCAACCATCGTGATACATCTCCAGTGATCACTTCTTGAGCTACAGTAATGAGTATGATGCTCTCCCAAACACTGTAAGGTCTTTAAGAATTTCAAACTGCCTACTTGAACTTGGTCCTCTGTTAGCTCAGGCATTTCCTTGAAGTCACCTAAAGCCATCTTAAAACTTACATTTTTAATACACTGCCTGATACCCCTTCTTGGTTGCTTCATAAGTAGAGAGAGAGATAAATATATAAATATTATACAATTTATCTGTGTACGTATGCATATATGTGCTTATGTGTATAGGTGTGTGTTTATGGTGTATGTGTGTGTGTATGTGTGTGCACATATGTACATGGGGAGAGAAAGAAAGAAAGAGGTCAGAACTAAACACCCCATGTTGTATGGATCATCTTACAGCAAGTTTACATGTAGAATCCACTAAGCACAAACATAGGATGTACACAGGAGGTTATGGGAGCACACAGGCATGACCTCTACCCTGGGCTTGGGATCACCACCCTTTAAAAAGTGGCAAAATGCCATAGTAAGAATGCTGAGGGTCGATGTCTAGAGGGTAATACCAGCAACTCCTTGAAGCAAGAGAGTCCACAGCAGGTGATTTTGTGTGGCAGGAGCAAATAGTCCAAGGGACACGACGTGGCAGAGTACAATGCTGGGAACAAAGCAAGGAACTGATCCTGAGTGGTCCTGAAATCACTAAGGCATCTAGACTATCTCCAGCACAGTCAAGTCAAATAGAATCTGAAAACGGAACAAACACGGCCGCTAGTTACTCTCTTGCGGGATGCAGAAAGCAGATAGGGACTCAGATTTCTCCGCTTACCCTCTGCCCTAACCAGCCATTACCAGAGGAGTGGAGTCCCTGGTACCTATAACCATATAAGAAGTATACTTTCATAGGACTTGACTTACATCATTTGTCTACATGATGTAACTAGTTTAATCATCCCCTGACACCACTCTGCTGAGGAGAAAGTGGAGAACAAAGAGGAGATACACTTCCCCAGGCTGCACTGCCAGTAAGTGCTGGCTCTGGGTTTCAGCCGGAGACACTCTTGCTCTAGAATCCATACAATTAAGTGCTAAGCTGTGATATTTCTCTTGGGGTGTCTGTCCCTAGGTGTCTGCTGAGAAAGCAGCGATGCATTTAGCAGGAAGTCAAATTTCATGTTTAGACACTAAAATCTTCCTATAAATATAGAGACTCTCGAAAATCAACATGTGAAATTTATGTTCAGAAGACTACAGCTCCAACATGAATACGATTTTTGACTATAATAAGTTAATTCAGGCCCTGAATCTACTGATGCATTGTGAGGTACACTACCCTCTATGTATCCTGTACCAAAAGAAAGTCACCTTCATAAAATGAGTGTGAGGCAACATTCATCCCCCCCCCCATTTATTTGTGTATTAATTCAACAAACATTTATTAAGCACTTGCTATGCATCAGCTTTGTGCTATGAGGCTGTAGTGAGAAATGACGAAAGTGGTCCATGAGCTCATGCAAGTCACCATTAGTAGGACAGAGAAATACTGACATAATATTCCCATAGATAATTTAAAGTTGTCGTATTAGGGGAAAATACAAGTGGCTTCAAGACAATAACCAGCATATACAAAAGTATCAAGCAGAGATTAAATTTCTATTGCTAAAAAATTACTTGTACAGCATATTAAGAATGCTTAAAGATATAGAAAGCACATAAAAGATAATTCCAAATAATTTTGTTAATATTCATAAGATGAGCAAATTTACCCTGTTTTAAGGAAAAAGAGTAAGTTAAAAATAACATTAATGGTGAAATTTTAAAACATACAACACAAGGTAAAAGAAAGACTTATTAATTATGCAGGGTTTGTACACAGTTTAGGATTATCCAAATCCTCAGAATCCTTTATTTTGTTCTCTTACTCCATCTCAGCATATCCCAAGGTAACCATATTTTAATCCCCAGCTTAAACGTTATCTTTTTTCTAAAGTATTTTTCTGAACTCTGCCCTCCTTCCAGCCAGGACTATTTGTCCTTTTCCCTCAATATCCAAAATATTTTATTGTGTCTTTCTTAAGCCACTGAAACCTTTCGGTGCTATATATGCATATCGCATTTTACTTCTACCTAGGTCAACTCTTTATACCACAGAACACCTGTGGTGCTTTTCACATGCAACAGCTGTTGAATGAACAATTACTCTGTGCATCCCTTGGCTGTTGATATTTCTTTTTTTTTTTTTTTTTTTTTTTTTTTTTAATTTTTTTTTTCCAACGTTTATTTATTTTTGGGACAGAGAGAGACAGAGCATGAACGGGGGAGGGGCAGAGAGAGAGGGAGACACAGAATCGGAAACAGGCTCCAGGCTCCGAGCCATCAGCCCAGAGCCCGACGCGGGGCTCGAACTCACGGACCGTGAGATCGTGACCTGGCTGAAGTCGGACGCTTAACCGACTGCGCCACCCAGGCGCCCCTTGATATTTCTATTATAAAAAAGAAAAACAGATTTGTATCTACATTTATTGCTACATTGTCCAATGCATGCTCTGCTGGGCCAAAGAATATAATTCTCTGATTCAGAAATAACTTGTAAATTTAAGTTACCTAAGCTAGCTAGCCATGTTTGGATGAGTCATTGGGAGTAGGTTTGGTATGGCTTTGAAAAATTTTTCTTTATAAGAAACAGTTGAAAACAATTCATGTTGACTTATAGAGCAGTAGGTGTTATGTATAAAGATGTCGTATTACATTTATTTTTTCTTGTCTTCCAAGGTCTTCAGTTGCAAAAATGTTTCAAAAAGCAGGTAAGAATTGAGATTCTGGAAGAGAAATACTTACCACAAAATAGGAAGTTGGACAGAAAAGGAACAACGTAATTACTGAATTTCAAAAGTTTATCACTCTTATAGGAGAATCTTTGTCATTCTTATATACTATTTTGACAATAACTGTATTATAATAATACCCACAATGAAATATTACTGTAATTTCATCTCATTGATATAAAGGTGCTTTTTGTTAGCTATTAGGACTGATTTAATATGAATTCAAAACACACACAAAATATACCAGGAATAAGGAAGTATAGAGAATTAATTTGAAAAGTTTAATTTTAGTATTTTTCTGTCTTCTATTGTAATATGAAAGCTTAAAGTAGTCAACTAATTTTTTAATTAGCCTATTGAGAATTGAACAGTGTGATCTGAAATACTTCAAGAAACTGCTGAATTTCACTACCCACTCACTCAGTACATGTATATTAAAGTTTCAATTACACAATGTACATTTTTTTTTCTCTTCAAGGACTGTAATCTTACATAAAGTCTATCTTTTTTGTATCATGTTCAATGTCCTTAAGAGTCAAGGCAAACAAAATATATTTTTTAATAAGAATGGAAGTCAAAGAAGAAAAAGGAATTTGTGAACAAAAAGTTAGATAACTGAAAGACCAAATTCTCCACAGAACAGATCGATGCTGGAAGACAGCGGACACAATCTCTACAAGCTTCTCGGTGAAGAATACTGTAACCCAAAACAAATATTTGGGGCCCAGTTGTCGTTCAAGTATAAGAGCACCAGGCAGACATTTGCAAGTATGTAGTAAATACGTCAGAAAACATGTCATGACTATTCTCAGTATCTGTTTGAAAACAACTATTTAATGATGAAATCTAGCCAATCTTTATGTATCAACATGAAGAACTCAAGGGCGGGATGGCTGTGATGGTGAATATCACATATATTTAAATATAGAACTAAGGTTTTAAGAGGTATTAGAACTATAAGTAAAAGACAGGGTGAAAATATTAAAAACCCTAACAAGTTAGAGTAGGATGCAAAAATTAGGAAGAAGAGAAGGGGAATTGTAAGTGTGCTAACTTTATCAATTTTCACAGCAGAGAAAAAAATATGATCTTAAATCATCTTAAGTAGTATCTCTATATATCTAAAGGAAAGCATAAAGAATACATATAGCCCAGGAGGATAAAACTGAAAAGTGAGGGGAAAATACTCACTTAAAAATTTACCTATATAGAGGCACCTGGGTGGCTTGCTCGGTTGAGCGTCCAACTTCGGCTCAGGTCAGGATTTCCCAATACGGGAGTTCAAGCCCCGCATCAGGCTCTGTGCTGACAGCTCAGAGCCTGGAGCTGCTTCAGATTCTGTGTCTCCCTCTCTCTCTGCCCATCCCTCCCCCCCCCCCCCACTCACTCTCTCTCTTTCTCAAAAATAAACATTAATTTTTTTTTTCAATTTATAACTATATAGCTTTCCTTGTATGCAAACGGCATGCAGTCTTTGAAAATAAAAAATAATTGATTGGAAATAATGTGGCAAGCAAATAAAAATGTTTTAAATACATTCATTAAAGTGCAAAAATAATTCTCAATGCTCTTGTGAAACTTGAACTTCTGACCACGTGTCATTAATCCAGACAGAAGTCCAACAGTGCAAAATCCACATCTTCAAGGAACCCTTTCTCACTGCAGGTCCACAATCTACTCGAAACCCTCTTTTCTATGCCCCGCCCCCCAAGCATAGAAAACAGAGCTCTATTCTCATTCTGAGCTCTACGAGATCCTACGAGAATTGTTAGTTTACTAGATCATCCCCATCGGTTCAGTGTGGGCTCCTTAATGGAAGAGTCCATGTGTTGGCTGTCTTTATATGTCGCAGAAGGTGCAGATAAATATTTGATGAATGCACGATTGCATGGACTTAAAAATCAGTGGCTACTGGGGAGAGAGAGAGCCTGAGGCCAGTGACGGGTTCCTTTGCCGTAATGTGCAATCGCGCTGGAGCAACCCCAGGATCAGGGCCCACTGGGATCTGCTTCTCCTTCTACCCCTCCCACCTGCCTCGTCGCTTTAGACGCCTATCCGCCAAGAGCAGAAACCTTCCGCATGCAAACCTCAGTGCCCACCCCACTTGGGAGGCACATGTGATTTCCCTTCATTTTACCTGAGCCTCACCACTGTTGCACGAGGAAGAATTTTTGTGTTTCTTCCGAGGAGTTTCAAGTGCAGCGTTTAACAATTTGCCAGAGATCACACAGGGAGCACCTCTGGCGGAACCATTAATGAAGAAGAATGCTGGGAGCACCAGAAGCCAGCAAGCACTTGTGCAATGGATGGAAAACTAGAAAACCTGTATCAAACACAGCTCTACCTGGCTATGAACCTTGTTCTACTCTTTCCGGGAAGCCTCTCAGATCCTTCAAAATTTCCCCGATAACTGGACACAACCTTCCACGCTTCTGCTCAGAAAAGCAGCTCAAAAGTCAGCACTAAACACTGAGAAGACACAAATAAAGGAAAACTACCCCCAGAGGAAAAAATCAGGTGCAAACAGAAAATGTTGCCATATCATGTGGCAGCAGAAAAGCTGCTAAAAAAGTAACGCGCGTGGTGTTCTTCTGACATTGGTCATGTTTTGGCAAAACCTCACAGCATGTAGACAACCTGAGGTGAGACAGTATATAAGAATTAAGTGACAAAATCCCATATGAGAAATTCCTGCAGTCCTTTCCATCTTTGTGTTCTTTCTACTTATTTTAATGTCATAGAAGCAACTATATATTTAACCAGTTCCTGAAAAGAAACACCCCACATTTCTTTCCAAACTTGTTATACTAGGTCTTTAGAAAGGAAAGAGTATCTGGTTTTCTTCTCTCTCGGGCACAGAGAGAGAGCAAATCCCCAAAAACCATGTGCACATTGAATGTTCCTCAGTCCTACTCACAGAGGAAGAAACCAGCATGGGACCTCTTCCCAGTAAATGTGACTTCACTGCATTACATTTCCAAGTACAGCAGAGACTTGGATGGGTATGTAATTTATCTCTCTCTGGGGTAAATTGTGGCTGCTATTTTGGTGAACATATATTTTTATTACATTATAATTAACTTACAAAATTTGATGCATTAAAAAAAAGTTGCTCGCTGAAAAGACTTACCCTGACATTTCTATTACAGGGTGCTGATGTTCTTGCAAAATATCTGAGTGAAGGCTCAGACGTCAAACCTATTATGTTTTGGCCATTCAATTACACAATAAAATATTTTATTTTTTTTAATGTGTATTTATTTTATTTTGAGAGAGAGAGAGAGAGGCAGAGAGAAACGGAGAGAGAGAATCCAAGCAGGCTCTGCACCGTGAGCACAGAGCCCGATGTGGGGCTTGATCACAAGAACCGTGAGATCGTGACCTGAGCCGAAATCAAGAGTCAGACACTTAACCCACTAAGTCACCCAGGCACCCCTCACAATAAAATATTTTGAATACGTTATGAATCTCAAAACAAAAATTAAGGAGGAAAATTGAAACCCACTTTTTAAGAGTCTTTTACTACCTGTTCATCAAGCAGGGATGGTATTCAACAGCATTAATAAATATAGTAGTAGCAAATCTCCTAGAAACCTTGGATGTATGCTATTTCAATTTAGAAAGGACTTCGAATTGTATTAACATATTGACAAACTAGATCCGAACCCACCGGGGCGCACAGCATCAAGCTCTTTAAATAAAACCTGGCGAGGTAGAGGACGGCATCTATGTTTTCACTTTAAACCACGGTCTCTCTGCCTTTGCGATAATCACAGCCACTGGAACAAGGAAAGCACTGTGTTTGGAGGTCAGACATGTCCACAGCCTTAAAGCCTTGATTTAGTAGCACTTACTTGGCCAGAAAACATAATGCCCACTCACTTTATCTTTAATTATGAAACCCTAAAGAACCACTCTTTAGCGTGATTAATTCATTTTATATATTTCAAGCACAACACAGATAAGTGTTTCTGAATGAAACATTTAAAAAATTGTATTAATTTATGTTTTCAATAAAATCTTATTTTCCTCCATTAGTCACTTTTCTTTGTCCTTTTTTTGTTTTGGAGGGGAGAGTTCACACTTGGCAAACTTTGCACATTAATATGTAGGCATTAATACCAACAAATGTATTATTGTTGCTGGTAGTCAGTAATTAATTAATTTGATGAGCTAAACTGTGAACAAGATTAATTTTACACATTGAAACCTTGCTGAAATACAGAAATATGCATACTGATCTCCTCTCTTTTCTCAAAATAGTATTATGTGTGAACAATCAGCTTAAAGTAGTTTTCTCTTTTCATTCAGTTTAGCTACAGGTTTGGTTATCTTTCACTTCATTTTAGAAGAATTATAACGATAAGCTTGGTTGGTTAAATAATTTTTAGAGAAAATTTTCACAAATTAAAACTATATTATCAAACACCTCAGTGTTGAATTGTAATATATCTTCAAGTTCTCTTTTTGTGTTTCCTTTTCTTTGGTTATTATACCTTATGCAGGTTCCTACACAAATGGCTGTGGCTTTAAAGAAATGTGATGTTTAAATGTAGGATGCCATTTTTAATACATGGAGTGAAACAAAAAAAATCAAGAGAGAATTATTCTATGCTATGTAAAATATTCCAGTAAAAGAAAGCTGGATGAAGGGTGTACAGAATTCTCTCCAATTTTTTTGTAACTTTTATTAAAGCCTTTTATGTAAAATTACCTCAAATTTTAAAACTACAAAACATAGAACTTTAACCCGACAATTCCCTTTGTAAGACATTATCTAAGGGGTAAGGGGAATTGAACAGTAGGAGATTCATTAAACAAATTATATAATATCCACAAATCGTGCCCACTGAACACGGTGGGACCTATACTTTACTGTAAGAAAGTAAAAATTATCTTGGAGTGTAACTATCAATCCTGCCATTAATTGGGCTGGAATAAAAATCTGTTCTGTATTTATAATCTATATTCCCTTCTATACATAAGTGGTGTTTTCTATACTTTATAATCTAATCACCAGTACAATACAAAGCAGACTAAGCTAAGGTCCATGAAGACGTGAAAACGAAGTAAAAACAGGTGTAAAAGTAAGATAAATATATTAGACCAGAAAGGATTCAGAAAAGGGCATTAAATAGTCAAAATGTGAAATATCTTGTAATTTACAAAGTGAATACATTGGTATAAATGCTTATTAAAATTATAATCTTTGATGTTTTCAACAGTTCATTGTTCTCACTGCATATTTAATTTCCATAGATTTTCCTGTTTTCCATTTTATTATTTTTTAATAGTATTATCATGATCCACAGTGTTTAGTAACTTTATTAAAATTTTAGTCATTTAATCTTCCCAAGAAATTTAGGCTCAAAATGGTTTTTATAGGTGATCTGAATCGACTCCTTTGGGTTTCCATTTCCATATTTGTAACATTAAGAAGTTGAAACATGTGGGGCACCTGGGTAGCTCAGTAGGTTAAGCATCTGACTTGGGCTTGGGTCATGATCTCACAGTTAGTGATTTCGAGCCCTGCATCAGGCTCTGTGCTGACAGCTCAGAGCCTGAAGCCTGCTTCAGATTGTGTCTCCTTCTCTCTCTGCCCCTCCCCTGCTCATGCTCCCTCTCTCAAAAAATAAATAAACATTAAAAAAATATATTTTTTAAAAGAGATAAAAAAGAAGTTGAAGCATGTAATGTCTAAAACTCATTTCTGATTGCGTTTCTAATTTAAAAACTCAATTAAAAATTTCAGCATTTTTAGGGGCGCCTGGGTGGCTCAGTCGGTTAAGCGTCCAACTTCGGCTCAGGTCATGATCTCGCGGTTCGTGAGTTCAAGCCCCGCGTCGGGCTCTGTGCTGGTGGCTCAGAGCCTGGAGCCTGTTTCAGATTCTGTGTCTCCCTCTCTCTCTGACCCTCCCCTGTTCATGCTCTGTCTCTCTCTGTCTCAAAAATAAATAAAGGTTAAAAAAAAAAAATTTCAGCATTTTTGGATGCAACTTAGTAACAGATCCTAAAATGCAAATGATAAAATAAAGGGTTCACAGATCCCAGACAATTCTAAGGAGGAAGGATAAAGCTGTTGGGGGCAGCAGGGGCAGGGAGGGGAGGCAGGGGTGATATCAAGGCTCATCATACCCAAAGAAAGAATAGGAAAGATTTGAGAGCCCAGATACAATCCCTACATACATAGCAACTTGGCATCTGAAGAAAGTAGCTTTGAACAGACTATTTAACAAATAGTGATGAAAAAACTGGCTAAAGGTAATTAGAAAATTATTTCACACTAACCAAGAATTATTCCAGATGAACTGAAAACCTAAGTAAGAAAGTTAAAATTTGAACTATTGGAATGAAATGCACGGGAACGTATTCATGATATTAAGTCGGAAGAATTTCTTCAGAAAATAAATAAATAAATATATCTAGTTACAATAAGCTACAGTTAAAATAACCTTAGACAGTCTTGCCTGATCCCTTAAGATGTGGACAGAGAAAGACAAGGGGGACAGAGAATCTGAAAATTAGGAATATGTTTCATAGTTAAAAGATTTCTTTAATTATAGTACATAAACAGTTTTTAGACTTTTAAAACCAGAATCATTTTGATTTAAAACTGCAAATACCTGAATAGAGATTGTGCAAAGTACTGCATTTAAAAATATTCTTCTTTAAAAATAAAAAGAAAAATGCATTAATAATTATGCAATGAATAATTATTTTAAAATAAATTCAAACTTGGGGCGCCTGGGTGGCTCAGTCAGTTAAGCATCCCACCAGCTCAGGTCACGATCTCACAGTTCATGGGTTCAAGCCCCACGTCAGACTTTGTACTGACAGCTCAGAGCCTGGAGCCTGCTTCCAATTCTGTGTCTCCTTCTCTCTCTGCCCCTCCCCCTCATGCTCTGTCTCTGTCTCTCTCTCTCTCTCAAAACTAAATAAACATCAAACAAATTTTAAAATAAGGGCGCCTGGGTGGCTCAGTTGGTTAAGGGGCCAATTTCAGATCACGTCATGCTATCCGCATAGGTCAGCCTGGAACCTGCTTCGGATTCTGTGTCTCCCTTGCTGTCTGCCCCTCCCCCGCTAGTGCTCTGTCTCACTCTCAAAAATAAACAAACATAAAATTTTGTTTTTAATTTTTTAAAATAAACCTCCATTTCTTTTTTGTTTCTTTATTTATTTTGAGAGAAAGAAAGAGCGAGCGGGAGCGGGGGGGGGGGGGGGGAGGACACAGAGAGGGGGAGAAGGAGTCCCCAGCAGGCTTCCTGCTGTGAGCACACAGAGACCCAAACAGGACTCAATCTCATGAAACCTGAGATCATGACCGGAGCCGAAATCAAGAGTCAGATGCTCAATCAACTGAGCCACCCACGTGCCCCTAAAACTCCTCTTCTAGAAACCCAGCGACTACACAATAAGGTTGTAACCTTCTGTGACCTTACATGTCTCCTAAAATTTGACCCTACCCTGCAGACTTCACACACACAGTGCCGACTTACTCGGAGTTCACAGCCACGGACATCCCCTGAGCCCTGTGCCCTGCCCAGGTCACTCCCTGTCTCCACCCGGTCCTTCCTGTGCACCCACGTAATGAGCTCCAACTCCTCCCTCAGAACTAACTCAAACACCTCCACCTTTCTGGGACTTCTTGGTTCTCTAGGTCACGGTTCTCTCACCCTCTCTCATGGCCTTCCCTTGCAAAGGGTGCTTGCACCTCTGTGCTGCAATTGTGTGTTTACCTTGTTGACCCCTTATCACATGTGCTCCCCGAAGGCAGCCTTCGTGCTCCTGGTTCCATGTATCCTGGGCACCTACAAAATGCCTGCACTGAGCAAGCCCTCCATATATATTCCATATTCAATGAGTGAGTCAATGTTGGACACAAGATACACAAAACAACAGCTTTCCTATAAATAAACAGCAACCACTTAGAAAATCAAATTTAAAACCAAAAAGTGGGCCATTCAAAACAAGAGCAAAAATGTTAAAGTACACAAGAGTAAACCTAACAAAGTATTAGAAATACAGGAAAACACGAAGTGCTGACTTGAACAAGCTTATGGATACAGATATTTAATAAATGGAGGTGAAAAACTGACTATACATGTGGAAACAAAGATTCCAAACTTAAATCCTAAAATAAGGATTAATTACAGGTTGATTAAAGATCCTAAGTATATATAGACATACATGAAAACAATAGAACAAAATAAGAAATAGCAGCTTTATGTTATAGCATGGAGTGACTTCTTAAATAAGCCACAAAAGCTACAAGCCATAAAGAAAATAAATTTGATTTCATTAAAATTTAAATATCAGTAAGACACAGGAGACTGTAGCAAATTTAAAGGCAAACCATAACATGAGAGAAGATAGTTGCATAATTTATAACTACAAAGGAGTAGTATTCAAAATATAGATGGAACTCTTATAAATCACTTGGAAAACATATCACACGGGGTGCCTGGGTGACTCAGTCGGTTGAGCGTCGGACTTCAGCTCAGGTGACGATCTCGTGGTTTGTGAGTTCGAGCCTCGCATCGGCTCTCCGCTATTAGCACAGAACCTGCTTTGGATCCTCTGTCTCCCTCTCTCTCTGCCCCTCCCCTACTCACAGTCTATCTCTCAAAAATGAATAAACACTTAAAAAAAAAAAAAGAAAATATATCACATAGAAAAATGGGCAGCGGGACTGAAGAGAGAATTCACAAACCAGGAAAATCAAATGATCAAAAACATATGAAAACGTGTTCAAACTGCAGAGAAACAGAACTTTAAAGCACCCATTTCCCCAAGGGAGGAATAAGCATCACCTAAAAATATCAGGTGATGGAGAGGAAGCACAGCAAAGGGAACTCAAATTCAGTGAAAGGTCCATGTGGATACACCATCTGGGAAGCAATTAGGCAAGATGTAGCAAGTATGTGCCAACCTGTGCCCAGCAAATACCTCTAAGCATGGAACTAAACCATCCAACCGACAGACTAAGAAATCTCTTGCACATTTGTACTGGGAGATGCAAATTGTGGAGTATTTCTACAAAGCAACGGTACACAGAAGTAAAACGGACCCACTGGAACTGTACCAAAATGCTTCAACCTCAAAAACATCAGCTTGAGCAAAAACAACCACGTTTCAGGAAGTCGCAAAGTATACGACTCTAATTCTTTAAAGCTGAAACTAAGCAAAACGGTAAATGCAAAGCAACAGTCAACATTATGTAAATAAATATAAAGAGGTAATAAATGCAGAAAAACTATGCATAGAATTACAAGGATGAGTGAACTTTTGAAGTTGGTGCATTGGGAGACACAAAAGCTTCACTTTATCCATTTTATTTCTTTTCTAAAAATCTGAAGAAAATAGAGCAGAATGTGCTTTTCAAAGAAAGTTTCATGTTCTCTGTGTGCTTGAAGTAGTTTATAATTTAAATAAGTATAGCAGTATCAATTGCTGCTGAGGATGTCATAAAAGAAGTTCTCTTAGGTCATTGGTTCTGGGCTTTTAAGTTGAAACAATTGCTTGTTGGCAATCGGAAAACAGCTGGTAAAGAGAAGATGTACATGTTAAAAACCAGCAACTCCACTTGTATCCACGTGCCCTAGAGAAATTTGGATACATGAGGTCAGGGAGAATTACATGAACTTGTTTGCTGAAGCGTGATCTGTAACATCAAAACCAGAAAAACCTCATGGATGTCCATTAATGGAGGAAGGGTATCTTACCCACCCAACAGACAACACAAGCACTGAAATGAACAAACTAGATCTATGTAGTAACCGTTAAATACCGAATACAACGGCTGAGTGTCCTCATGTCCAGAGGTTTAAATGTGTCTTTGCTGCTCCATGTTTTTCTATCTTAGAAAATTTAAAGCAGAAATAAAAGTACTATCATGACATTGGTAAAATATGGGTAGCTCATATACGGTGGTTTGCAATATGATTCTACATAATCTCCAGGGTGCTTGCAATATTACATAATAAAAAAAACACAATGAAACAATGGTAAGTATTATGGATAGCTTTGAATTACAAGTTTAATTATTACTCTAGGTAATGAGAGACCATGGGAAAATTTAACAAGGGGAATTAGAGGTTTCAAACTGAAATTTAGAAAATCAATCTGGCAGGAGTACAAGGATAATTGAGCAGGCAGGAAAAGGAACGGTTGGAAAGTCTTACCAACACTTCAGCTTAAAGTTACAGATGCCGAATTCCAACCATAGGTAAGCCTTGTGAAAAGTTGGGATAAAACTATAGGGCTCAGGACTAACTAAGGATTCTAAGGGAACGAGGATAGCTTTTAAAAACAGACCATCGAGAGAATTCTTGCAGTGGCGGGCACTGGGAGGGCATGAGGTGGAGGGGAAGCCAGGGAAAGACTTCGCGGGAAAGACAGGGGGAGGCACCATCACGGGGGTCCCCTGCCTTCTGAGACGACAGGACAGCAGGCATCAGAAGCAGAGGATGTGCAGCAGGACTGGCAATTGCTAAAATATATCTATAACGAAAGGTCTAGAAGGTAGAGAGCTCCCCATCTGTACTTCCGGTGGCTGACGCAAATCCAACTACCATTTGAAAAAGGTTTTGAAAGACAGAGGAGAGCTAGATGACAAAGGCCAGGAGGCCCAGCACCGGAGCTGAGAATGCAGGGCAAGCAGAACGCAGGTGTGGCCAAGATGGGATCGATCACCTGGCAACCTCCGCCCTGGATCCCCGTACCTTCCCTGACACGGGTCCGTGGGTGCCACTGGGCAGGCGCGTATGTCCACAGCAGCTTTCATCAGGTAACGGTTCTGATGAAAGTGCTACCCTGCAGTCTCGCTGTGTATCGAGCAGAAAATCCAGCAAAGTGCTTTGCTCAAGGCAGACAAGTGCCCAAAGAGGTCACATTAAATATAAAATACTCCAAAATGATGATGCTCCTTCATTGTGGCAAGTCAAATCAGTGCTTGCTGTTTACAAATGCCAACCCTGGGGCACCTGGGTGGCTCAGTCGGTTGAGTGGCCGACTTCGGCTCAGGTCATGATCTCACGGTCCGGGAGTTTGAGCCCCGTGTCGGGCTCTGTGCGGACAGCTCAGAGCCTGGAGCCGGCTTCAGATTCTGTCTTCCTCTCTCTCTGCTCCTCCCCTACTTGTGCTCTCTCTCTCTCTCTCTTTTTCTCTCTCTCTCAAAAATAAATAAACATTAAAAAAAAGAATAAGTCAGAGAAAGTCAGCTATCATATGTTTTCACTCCTATGTGGAGCTTGAGAAACTTATCAGAAGACCATGCGGGAAGGGATAGGGCAAAAGTAGTTCCAAACAGAGAGTGAGGCAAACCCATAACAGACTCTTAAATACACAGAACAACCTGAAGGCTGATGGGGGGGGGGGGGGGGAATGGGTGATGGGCACTGAGGAGGGCACTTGTTGGGATGAGCTCACTGGGTGAGCGATGATTCACAGGAATCTATTCCCAAAACCAAGGGCACAATGTATACACTCTATGTTAGCCAACTTGACAGTAAATTATATTAAAAAAAAAAAAAAAAAAAAAAGACCTTCCACCAAATCCCATTGTCCAGTAGTAAAAAAAAAGAAAAAAGAAAAAAAATGCCAAAGCCAATAAGTAAAGGAGTATGGGCCTGACATATGCCAGGCATGTGGCATTTTTCACTTCACTTACAGTTTACAATAATCCTACAGGATAGCCTGTTGGCATTCGACAGTCAATTTACAGATGAGGTGCAGGGCTGGAAAGTCAACACATTCAACCAAAGGTCATTCTCTCCACTAAACTATGCTGATGCTCAGAGGTTGGAACCTTTGAGGTGAGACTTAGAGCACGTTAATCATCCGAAATACTAAACAAGGTCTGTGGAGAGTTGTTTCTGAGACAAAAATAATGTAATTGTTGGTAGAAGTGGGGATCCATCAGCTCCCTGTGGGCCATAAAATCACGTCATAAAACTCAACATCAATGAGACGGAAGAAAACCCATTTCAGAATTATACTTTTGCATACAAGACTACTTTTATAATGGTTTTACATGTGAAAAAATAAAGACAAGTGAGAAAAGTTCTTAGTTCTCAAAAGCATTTAAAGCGATGCATATATCTTAGGATTTCAAGGCTGGCAGATTGCACACATCACAGGGAAAGTGATAAAGAGATCTGAGGGACCATTCATGCATTACCTCGGAGATTAGGAATTGAGACACTCAGCAGAAACTAAGCACCGGAACAGAGATATTAAATGGCTCCAAATATATTGGGGGGAATAGGAGCTTCATAATTATTATAGGTTATTAAGAAAAAGAATACTATGTCCTAGTCAAGGGTGCCGTATCCGAGGAATACACTGTCATCAAAATGCGTGCAGTGATTAGAACATGTATTCGGAGAAGGCACTAGATATCTGGGTAAAAGAACAGTCTTCAGACTCAGGGTGTGTTATCACACGTCCCTTAAAATCACAGCCTTCCTATCAAAAATGAAAATGATATCGGACCTGCACACCAAGTATTATGCTCTTTGAATGGAGAGTTACATGTAAAAGCAGGCTTTACACCGTAAAATACTATAAAAACACACGTCGTTGGCATGATTCTTCACGGAAACTGTAGGACAGTTGACGCAGGTTCTAATTCTGTACTATGTGAAATTACACAATCAATATTAAAAATAAATATGTACTGGGGAGCCCGGGTGGCTCAGTCAGTTAAGCACCAGAGTCTTAATGTTGGCTCAGGGCATGATCTCAGCAGTTCGTGGGTTCGAGCCCCAGAGCGGGCTCTTTGCTGATGGTGCGCAGCTTGCTTGGGATTCTGTCTCCCTCTCTCTCTGCCCCTCTCCTGCTCGCACTCTTTCTCTCTCTCTCTCTCTCAAAATAAATAAATAAACTTTAAAAATAAATACATACATAAAAAATAGTCAAAATAGCAACTGAAATGAAACATCACAATATAAGAAATACATTCAAAGACAATGTTGCAGAGCCTTATGTTTTAAAATTTAGGTAAACTTCACATTTTTTTTAATGTTTATTTATTTTTGAAGGAGTCAGAAAGAGAGACAGAGCATGAGTGGGGGAGGGGCAGAGAGAGAGATGGAGACATGGAATCTGAAACAGGCTCCAGGCTCTGAGCTGTCAGCACAGAGCCTGACGCGGGGCTTGAACTCACAGACCTCGAGATCATGAGCTAAGCCGAAGTTGGACGCTCAACTGACTAAGCCACCCAGGTGCCCCTAAAATTTAGGTAACCTTTAAACCAAACCTTATTTCTTCCAAAAAAACTCACGCACTTTGGGGTTTTTGTTGTTGTTATATGGATTCTTGCTTAAGAGGAAGCTAAATTTCAGTGCTCCCTCAAAGAATGTTCAGAAAATACTTTTCAGTGAAGTTAAAAAATGTATTTTGTAAAAACGAAGCACTGAATCACATATTTTAGGTGGGGTATATAAGACGTTTTCTAGGTGATGTATTTCCAATTACAGCTTTCGTCCTGAAATTCAATTGGCTGCTCTGGCTAATTACAAAGGGATAGATTACAAAGTGCCCGGGAAAGGACAGTATTCCTCAACATCACAATCATTACTAGGGTAGCACAGTTTGGAATGTGAACTTATTTAACCATTTAGCAAAGACTTACTGCCTGCCCCCTTTCTTGCCAGGCTGGACTAGTCTGGCACAGCATTTTATTTATCACTGTATCCCCTGTGTGTGGCACATACCCATGTGTCAGTTCTTTTTACCACTTCACCCTTGATAGATTTCATGCTAATATCTCCTTGGTTAATACATCTTATTTTTAAATATATGCTTGGTATTTTGAATTGAAACCATGTACCAACTATGTTACAGGTTCAAACTGTAAAGCAAAACAATTATTTCTTTCACCAGTGACTCTGAATCCTAGATGACTCATGGATCTCCAACTGCTTCAGGTGTGGCTACGCTTACCTTTTTGTTGTTGTTGTTCAGTTATTTTACTGCTCCCCCCTTCACGTTCTATTCAGGTATTGAAATTAACCTATCAGCAGAGAGCATGGTATCTGAAACTTCTCCTTAGATGCTTCATTTGGAACGTTATTTACTTTGTATTCTGGACAGTTTTATTATCATTTCAAAAGGAGCTGCAAGTTGGTATCGCCTGCAGCATGAAAATGGCTAATGACATTTTTCAGATGGGAAGGTAGCCAGGTGATCTTTTTCTGGAGACACAAAATGAAATTTCGCTGAAATACTGCTGAATGTTATCTCTTCTAAGTAATGATGCTTTTTTTTTTTTTTTTTAATTTGGACAAGGTGGCTTATTTGGAGCTCAAAATCAAAGGCAGAGAAGTTTTTGCACTGTTGTTTGTTTCTGAAGTCAATGGAGTGTTCAAGCCACTTGGCTCCTAGTAATTAAGGTGTCCTGTGGGTAAATGTAGCTTATATAAACCTCATTTCACAGAGAACACTAAATCGCAACTGCAAAATTACCAACAGTTATGTTCTTCACGATTCAAAGAGAGAGGAGGACTACGTCAAACAAAAGCTGCACAGCAAAAGAAACCATCAAACAAAATGAAAAGGCAACCTGTGGAACTGGAGAAAATATCTGCGAAACATAGATCTGACAAGGGGTTAATATCCAAAATACACAAAGAACTCGTACAATAGCAAAACACCTATCAGCACAATTAAAAAACTGGGCAGAGAACGTAGGCAGTTTTGCAAACAAGACATACAAATGGCCAGTCTTCCACATCATAACCAGGGAAACGCCGTGAGATATCCCCTCACACTTTATACTTGTTCAATGGCTGTCCTCAATAAGACAAGATAACAGGCATTGGCATGGATGTGTTTTTATAGTTTTTATAGTGTTTTACAAGTATTTTACAAGATACACATGCGCTTTAGTTGACTTAACCATTCCCCCATTGATGGACATCTGGTTTGTTTTCAGTCTGGGGGTGTTTCAAATAAAGCTGCTAAGAACATTTGTGTAGAGGTTTGTGTGGGAACAGAAAGTTTTCATTTCTCTGGGACAAATGTCTAAGACTGATGGGTTGTATGGCAGTTGTATAATTGGTTTGTTTATGAAACTGCCAAGTTAACCTTCTGTTCTCTCTACCCCTCCCCTACTTGTGCTCGCTCTCTTTCTCTCTCTCTCTCTCTCAAAAATAAATGAATAAATGGGGCGCCTGGGTGGCTCAATCAGTTAAGCACTCGACTTCGGCTCAGGTCATGATCTCACAGTCTGTGAGTTCGAGCCCCGCGTCAGGCTCCGTGCTGACAGCTAGGAGGCTGGAGCCTGCTTCAGATTCTGTGTCTCCCTCTCTCTCTATGCCCCTCCCCTGCCCACACTCTGTCTCTCTGTCTCTCTCAAAAAATAATAATAAAAAAATTAATAATAAATAAATAAACATTACAAAAAAAAGAACTGCCAAATTGTTTTCAAGAGTATCTTAACCGTCTCTTCACATTCCCAACAGCAATGTATGAGCGATCCAGTTTTTCTGCCTTCCTGCCAGCATTTGGGGTGATTTTCACCTTTCCAGTATGTGTGTACTGATAGCTTGTGGTGGTTTTAATCTGCATCCCCCTAATGGCTGATAATACTGAACATCTGTTCACGTGTTTATTTGCCATTTGCATGGCAACTTTTGTGAAGTGTCAGTTCATGTCTTTTGCCCATTTTCTGATTGAATTGTCGTTTTTTAAATCCTACCATAGAGTTTTAAGAGTGTTTTTTTATACTAGTTCTTTGTTAGAGTTATGTAATTTGTAAATATTTTCTCCCAGTCTATAGCATTTATTTTCCATCTTCTTAGAAGGCTCTTACAGAGAGCAAACACTTTTAATTTTGATGAGGTCAACTGATCAATTTTTCCTTTTACGGTTTATGCTTTTTGATCTCAAATCTAAGAACTCTGCCTAGGCCCGGTTTCCAGAGATTTTCTTATATGTCTTGTCACAATTTTATTGTTTTACTTCTTACATTTAAGTCCAGGATCTATTTGGAGTTACAAGGATCTATTGTGAGGTTTATGCTGAGATTCATTTACTTTGCCTCGGGTTGTCTAAGTGCTCCGGCAACATTTATTGAAAAGGGATAATCCTTCACTGATTTGCTTTTGTACTTCTGTCAAAGATTCATTGGGTATATTCATTGGGTCTCTTTTGTAAAAAAAAGTTCTCTTAATCATATGCTCTGAATGTATGCTTTCATCAAAGCGCCTACACTTGTCCATGGGTGAGAACAGAATAATTCACTAATGGTGTGCTAAATGTCCAAACTAGGAGTGACTACAGTATAAAATGAATTCTCGTATCTCCATATTATTAAGGAAAGCCATTTAATATTCATTACTTTAAAAATTAATTATTTTAGTGCATTCTAAAATTTAATTGGGTCACTTCCAATAATGCCATTTTATCTGTCAGAGGTATTAGTTGCTATTAGTTGTAATAGAAGTTGACACTGGCTGATTCACTTAGAAGGAAATTTATTAAATTTTTCATTACTTCAAATTAGGAATAGAGGACTGGAGAACCAGGTTCAAGCCGCAACAACCATAAGTGATCTCTTAAATCATTAAGTTTCTTGATGAGGCTATTGCCTTTGGACAGGAGGTACAACCATGTACAATGCTTATACTTTTGCATCAATAAATCAGTGCAGTAGAAACAATTACTCTGTTGTCCCCCGTGAAGATCTGTATCCTGGGCTGCCTTCTTTTATCGCTGACTCAAAGTCTGGTCACTTAATTGGTAACACCTAGCTCGTTTCTCATGTCCTGGCAGCAGAAGATATGAGGAAAGAATATTTTTGGCATTTCATCTTCTAATAATGTGAGGTTTATTTGCTATCTTCAATAGCTATAATATTGATGATATCTATAGTATTGATGATGGGGTGCTATCCAAATATATTGAAAAAGATGGAAATGCTGGGTGAGAAACCAAATGATGAATACCTGATTCATACTGTTAATTTGTTTAACTACTTATGAAGGCAGAGTACACCTAATTATCCTAGCTGAGTAGGGTTCTGTGGTAATATATAGTGATAAACAGCTTGTTTTGAATTCTTTTCTGGTGAAGAGGGTCAACTTGGGTAGACTGATACGAAACCAAACAAACACAAATGAACAAACAATTCTATTGCCCAGAGATCCACTAAGTAAGAAATCTCTGGAAGCAGAACTTGTCATTGTTATTTACACACACACACACACACCCCAAAACTCAAAAACCATTTCCTGTGATTGTAATGTATGTCCAGTGTTAAGAACCATTGTGAAAGGGGCAGAACAGTTCAGCCTTGTTCATGAAGTCGAATGCTAGAGCAGGCTTTTAACTGCTTTTTGCCTCATGTCCCCCCCCTCCATTTTTATGCACAGACAGGTTACACATAAACACTACTTGCAACAGTTGTGTTTAGTCCTATCACCCAAATGGCTTGGTCTTTTTTTTTCTTCAATTTCACTATCACAAACCCTAGTTCTCCTACAAAGATGGATAACCCAGCTAAAAATATCTGAAGACAAAATTACCACAGAGTCTCGCTGCTAAGGAAGAGCTAAAGCCACCTTTCTTGGCTCTCAGCACAGTTCTGGAGGACCACAAAGCCCCTGTTTCCCCACGCAGAAATCTCTACCAAATTCAACCAGCTGAGAATTTCCCATTTCTGTTAGTGGCATCCTGGGTAACTCAGGCCAGCCTACTTGCTGACAATTAGGAAAGCTGGGAAAATACAAAAGTCATCTATTTGAAGGCATTGAAGCCCACCAAAGACAAAACTGAGAATTTATTTCTGTCGGAAATTCTAAAAAACAGGATCGAATGAAAATTGTATCCCTGAAAGAAATAACTTAAATTGAATACAATGAATAAACTCAACAGTAGATTATTCACAGTTGAATAGAAAATTAGTGAACTAGAAAATGTGTAAGAAAATATCCAAACTGAAGCTTTGAGTGACAAAAAAAAAATGAAATAGAAAAAGGCACAGAAGTACAGAAAATATGGTATAAATGATTTAGTACATGAGTCAGGAAGAAGAGAAAAGAGTGGACAGAATTGATAGGACAGAAGGGGAAACAGCAAATAACTTTTCAGAACAGAAGAAATATATCAAGCCATAAAATCCAGAAGCATTATAAACCCAGGAATAATAAATAGAATTAAAGCTACATTTATACCCAGCACAGCAATATTTCTGGAAACCAGAAAATGAGGGTATTAAATGCAGGCAGAGGGGGAAAGTCTAATCATTTTCAAAAGGTGACAATACGACAGCCAACTTTTCAAAGCAAACAGTGACAGGTAGAAGACTTATTTCTTCTCGGTGCTAGAAAAAAAAAATACTCCCATGTCAGTGATTCTCAATCATGGCTAGCCACTAGAAGTAAAACATGCTTTTCTAGTATACTAAACTTCACCCCTCGTTGCTCTCCTTGACCAAATACTACTTTACCACAATGCCTTCTATACATTCAAGATTCAGGGATGTTGCTAAATTGAGAATGAACATTAACCTTTCCTATAAAATACATCGGTGACTTCTTGGGTTCTTAGAACATTGTAAGCCCTTTATTCTGGGCCTTTACTCAATGTTCCTCACCCATCCAGACACATGTTACCATTTAGGTATGCTATTTCTTCTGCATGGAACTCACAAAGCCTTCTCTATACATGATTTCTCAGCTTGGTGTTACTTTCTCTATAAACCACAAAGCACATACTGTCTATGTGTACTCACTAGGTATTTGCCATATATTGTCTCAATTCTCTCTCTCCACCCATCCATTTATGCTCTGTCTCTTCAAATAGGAAGCCAAACAACAAAGACAAGAACAAAAGAAACCTCTGAGATACCAAGAATGAGGTGTGACACTGCAGTTAACTGCCTTGCAAAGCCATAAACCCAGACCTATGAACAAAAACAAAAAACAAAAGCCTCAAGGTTTTTTTTTCTTCTTCCTTTTTTTTTATTTAGTTTTGAGAGAGACAGACAGACAGAGCATGCGCAGGGGAAGGACAGAGAGAGAGGAAGAATCTGAAGCAGGGTCCAGGCTCCCAGCTGTCAGCACACAGCCCGACACAGGGCTCGAACCCACGAACTGTGAGATCATGACCTGAGCCAAAGTCAGATGCTTAACTGACTGAGCCACCCAGACACTCTTACAGGTGCTTGTCCTTAATAAAGTCTGAAGCATTGACTCTCCAATAGAGCATCATCAGAAGTTACTGAGTTTTAAAGAGCCATGGTATTGTAATCACTTACATTAGAACACACAAAGTAAAAGAAGGATGTCTTTTGTGAGTAACCATATTGCAGTGTCAGCCGTACATCAAGATGGCTCACAGAAAGAATGATTCAGAGTCTTTAGAGAATTTTAAGTTATGGGGCGCCTAGGTGGCTCAGTCGGTTGAGCGTCTGACTTGATTTTGGCTCAGGTCGTGACGCCAGGTTCTGCACTGAGCATGGAGCCTGCTTGAGATTTTCTGTCCCTCCCTGTCTCTTTCTGCCACTTTCCACTAACTTGTACATGCACTCTCTCTCAATAAAAGAAAGGAAAGGAAAGGAAAGGAAAGGAAAGGAAAGGAAAGGAAAGGAAAGGAAAGGAAAGGAAAGGAAAGGAAAGGAAAAGAAAGGAGAAGAAAAGAAAAGAAAAGAAAACAAAACAAAACAAAACAAAACAAAACAAAAGAAAAGAAAAGAAAAGAAAAGAAAAAGAAAAATTTAAGTTATGTCCACCACATTGATAAGTAAATTTCTGTTGGGGCGCCTGGGTGGCTCAGTCCGTTGAGCGCCCGACTTCGGCTCAGGTCATGATCTCACAGTTCGTGAGTTCAAGCCCTGCGTTGGGCTCTGTGCTGACAGCTCAGAGCCTGGAGCCTGCTTCGGATTCTGCGTCTCCCTCTCTCTCTGCCCCTTCCCCGCTCATGCTCTGTCTCTCTCTGTCTCTCAAAAATGAATAAACATTAAAAAAATTTAAAAAAAAAGTAAATTTCTGTCCTTCAAAGAAATTTCTACTTTATCATTTTTGTATTCACATCATAAAGCCTTATAGAATGCCCAGCATTATATGACTGATTTATTGGATAACTAACTATATATTTCAGAAATGACAATGTGTAAGTCTCAAGCACTAATAACGGTGTTTTTGTTAGTTTATAGTTGTCTAATACGTCTCACATTTCCCTTATTTACCCCCAAATCCTCACTGTCAGGCAATGATTATCAACCCTAGCACCAGATCAGAAACCCCTGGGGAACTCTAAAAGCATATCCACATTCAAAACCCAGCCAGACCAAATCAATGAGGAAAAATCTGGGCTCTGTAGGTAACTTCAACATGCAGTCATGATTGAGAATTACTTTTTTTTTTTTTAATAAGAGTACTAACATGTCATTTGGAAATACTGTATATACATATTATATTTAATATATAACACACATATATGTATTAATGACACATACATATGTATACACATACATGAACATACATACGTACATACATATTTTAAAGGCCAGTGAATGGTCAGAGAAGACCAACTGCATATTTACGAAGAAACAAATCGTGAAGAGAAAAATGATTGTACATGTTTATACATGTACGATACCTTCTATAAAAATCTACACAGAGATGCCTGGGTGGCTCAGTCGGTTGTGTCCAGCTTCGGCTCAGGTCATGATCTTACAGTTGGTGAGTCTGAGCCCCTCATCAAGCTATCTGCTGTCAGCATAGAGCCTGCGTGGGATCCTCTGTCCGCCCCCCTCTTTGCCCCTCCCCCACTCGTTCTCTCTCTCTCTCTCTCTCTCTCTTTCTCTCTCTCTCTCTCTCTCTCCAAATAAATAAACGAACTTAAAAATGTATCCAAAAAATCTACACAAGCATATATATTTCAATTCCTCTTTCTTAAAAGTAGCAAGCGACACAAGAAACCATGAGGCCTGGCAGGAGCAGGTCACGGCTGTGACGGTGGATTCAGTCCTGCCCGACGTGCAGGGATTTGGGTAACACTGTCACATTCTTTGCTGCATGACTACCTCACTACATACCATCTTTTGATTTGCCAGGTCCCAGGAGAAATGTATGATTTTTAAATTATGTTTTTTTTAAATGAACTCTTTTGCATTAAGTTGATTTAAACGTGATCTTTTATATAACTTTTTTTTTGATTTTTAAGTTTATTTATTTATTTTGAGAGAGAGAAAGAGCACAAGTGGGGAGAAAGAGAGAGGGAGAGGGGGGAGAGAGAATCTCAAGCGGGCTCCGCACTGTCAGTGCAGAGCCCAATGAAGGGGCTTGAACTCATGAAGCAGAAGATCATGACCTGAGCCGAAATCAAGAGTCAGTCGCTTAACTGACTGAGCCACCCAGGCGCCCCCTATATAACTGTTTTAATAAAAGATCATCTCTCATAAATAATGGTAATGCTAAAATAAAGAGATTTCAATATTTTTAAATATTTTAAATTCTACATAGACACGATCAGCTGCATTTTGGAGCCTGTTCTCCACTCCTACAAGAAGTTAGCCGGTTTTTAGATGGTATAATGAAAATGAAATCATGTCCATTTAAAGTGGTCAGGAAAAACACCTGCGTATTATGTCCGTATTGTGGTATCAATTCTCTTGCTGAATAGCACTTGTTTTTTCCGTTTTACTGAGATACAATTGATATATTACATGGCAGAAGTTGAAGATGTACACCTTTACGATCTGATCTACGTACGCGTTGTGACGCGATTAGCACACTGAGGTTATTTAACATCCACCACCTCATCCAGGTATGACTTTGTTTTCTTACGATGAGAACTTTGGAGATCTACTCTCCTAGCAACTTTAAGATACACTACACAGCACTGTTAGCTACAGTCACTGAGCTGTACATTCCATCTCCAGAACTTACTGATCTTACAAGGGAAGTATCTTTGACCACCTTCTGCCAGTTCCTCCACCTCCCACCTGCCAGCAGCACTTTTATCCGCAATGTCAATAACTTAAAGTTGAGTCAAGTGAATGATAACATTAGCTTTACACTATGTAGCCACCTGAAGAAAACACTTGCTTTGAATAACGCGAATAGATGGGTTGCTACCTATGTATATTGCAAAGTGGAAGCTGTTGCCTTGTAGATGCGACACTGAACCTGAAGTTACCATACCTAGATTTGAGTATATACAGTCCCACACAAACCCAATCTGTGTCTCTGTCGCTCTGGCTGATTCACTTTACTTTTTCTGGATCCGAGTTTATGTACAAAAGGTAAAATTAAATGAGGGTAACATCAAATATACTTTCAAAAAGCATGCTGGGAAAATTATATAAGACAATATATGTGAAAATTCTTTAGAAGCTGTAAAATACATGGTACCCCACGAGGCAAAATGATTCCATTACTTTTATGAAGCTTCAAATCAAAGCTCAAAGCGTCTGACCTCTCAGTCATTTTACTGTTAAGCCAAAATATTAGCCAAGCTTTTTACAATGAATTTAGTACTGTAACAGGAGAAATACTTTGCACATCTTCAAATATTACAACCACCATTTATTTCAAACAACATGAAAACATTTCTTTATTAAATGAGTTTCTGTTCTCCACTAATAACAAAATATCATGCCTTGTTCCATTCAATTGGACTGACAGGTGTAATGCTCTCACTGAGGGATAGTGTTGCAATATAAAAATGAAGTACTCAAAGGATAATACTGCTCTCTATCTTAAAACTAATGAAGATTTATGCAGAAAGTTCAAGAAAATGTCCTTTACCTACATTCTTGAACTCTTTGGACAATGCTACCAGACCTTAAAGAAAAAGAAAATACCGTGACGAAAGTTAAGACAAAATCAGTAAAACTGAGGTAAAGAAATTATAGTATTCTCTCTTTTAATTAGTTTGTCCCATTTGATGGAAAGTATTTCTTCCTTAAAACTAAAACTTCAAAATTCACAACATCTAGAGAAGATCAGTAGATGGTAGGAAAATAGGTAATTTTTATTTTGTTTGTACTGCTCACTTTTGACCTGTGTAGTTTCTAAAATGAAGTGGGTGTCAACAGAAACAGAGCAGAGTCATGAATACTTAATAGTCCTACCCAATATTATTCACATGGGTTGTTACAATCCAAACAGAACAACACATTACAACAAAAATACTTCAAACAACAAAAATGGATTACACCTATTTCAAATACATAGGCTTCAAATTAAACTGTGTGTGTGTGTGTGTGTGTGTGTGTGTGTGTGTGTGTGTGTATTTTAGACTGATCCTAGATATCAACCATTACTGAGCACTTTTGAAAGACATTTAAGGAAACTGGCAATTTTGTAAATTCTTACAAAGATATTTTACCGCTGCATAATTACTCTACTCACAATTTATTTCAGTAAATTTGCAAGATTTCCCTAAGCACTGAGTATAATCTTTGTTATCTGAGGAAATGCCATCTTTTAAGATTCACCTTGCCAGCAGTCATGTGTAAATATATTAAGATAAAAACTGAGATGTGAACATTTATATCTCACTCCTGATTTAACAGCTGGCCCCAGGTAGCACACAGACATAATCATTTAATATCAATATCTAGCAAAACGTCTGGGCTTGGTGTTTACAGGTAGGCTTATTTTTATTTTCCTTGTTTTTGGCTTTAAGTTTTGAAAATCAAAGAACATCAGGCATGCCCATATGCATGCATAGGGATTTTTTAAAAAGACAAAAATCTCACTAATTTCTGAAAATACCAGAAATGCCATACGTACATATAACTGCAAACAAATTAATATACAGGGATTCTATAGAAGGTATACAAGATGCTTTTCAACTCTAAAATTGTAAGAGCCAGTAATTCTTGTAGAGATAGGTAGATAAGTCGATAGAGATAGAGACAGATATAGATACAGAAATTAAGTGGAACGTATACATAGTGTTAAACATATACATGATAGTCACCATGAATGAAAACCTAAAATAAAAACCGCTAAAATAATTAGAGTTTTCATGTATTCTAAATCCATATTTTATGAGAAAGAGATAAATGATAAATAACCATGGATACAATGGATCCTTTCCAGAAAGCAATGTCCAGGATACGCAATATTCCAGAATGAGTAAAGATTTAAATACACTGAAAGCAACTTCCATGTCTTAAAGCCATGGATGGAGAATTCATATCTGAAGTAACGATCCTGAAAGTTCTTTTAACTTCTGAATGGTCAAAGTGATTAAGTTATTTATAAATTTTATCTTAAATGTATTTATTGCATCTTATTCTTGGAAAACTGGTAATGTATGTCATATAAAATAAAATCACTCTTCATAAAATGCTTTCTAGATATTTGGGAAACCAGAGACATTTTTAATTGCTCTAGTCAACCAAAATAATGCAAATGCACACATGAAAACTCCCTTTTATATTAATAAATAAACTTCTACAAAGGGGTAAATTCTCATAAACGTCTCTCATGAAAAACAACTCTCTTCCATCATCAGAAGAAAGCTGTTTGTGGAAGAACAAGAAAACCCAAAGAACTTACAGGAAGCTCAATAATCATCAAGCCAGGGATGGAAGCATCTCAAGGTCTGAATTAAAGTGGTAGAGAAAAGCAAGATGTGGATGAATCCACAGTAAGTTCTTGAAACAAAGGGAGACTATGCAAAAGAGAAAATCCTGAATAGATGTTCAGCTCATAACGTTGGGGCTCATCACATACTCCAAATGTGTTGCTCTGACTTTCTCTGCTTCCCTTATATCCAGGTTGGGGTAAAGTGACTCTTACTGGCCTAACGTACTATGAGTAGTAGTGATGTAGGAGGTATTTCTTGTTAATAACCCTGACTTAATACAACATGACTCTGGAACAGTCTCTCTCTCTCTCTCTCTCTCTCTCTCTCTCTCTCTCTCTCCCCCCTCTCTCTCTCTCCCTCCCTCTCTCTCTCTCTCTCACTCACACACACACACACACACCATCTGATACACAGTAGATGCTTCATAATTATTTGATTATACGTTGAATGTGCAAACGCCAACCGTATTTCGAGACGTTCCTTTGATACCCACACAAACAGCAAAATCCCTGACCTGACTTTGAGAAAGAAATAGAAAACGATTTTGTGTAAAATACTATTTATTTGTGCACAGTGTGCCTGTGAATAGCCTCACTGATGTATTTGAACAGAATTCCTTGAGAACAATGATGTGAGGGCTGAGTCTAGAATTAGTCAAACTGTGGCAGCCGGGATTTGTACAGCGATGTTAATGATAGTGATGATGACGTCCCTCTATAAGGCTGCATTTACTTTAGCTACAATATAGAGTCCACACGTCATGTGTAAAGTTATTTTAATGATTTCGGTGGTCGAGTTCTTAGTTTATCTGCAAACCAAGAACAGGTTGGATATTTTATAATATATGCCTTGCGGACTAAATTTAATCTTTCAGTGGTCACAAGGAAACATTTAATTAATAAAGGCTAAGAGATAAACAATTTTGGCCAACATGCTTTTGCTATGTTTTATTGTTATTAGTCCTGTTAAGTAACTTTTTATTAAAAAAAATACTGACCACTATGGCACCTTGTGAATTATAATACCAGTTATGCAACACGGAAGAAGGCAAAAGAAACTGAACTACAGTAAGGGCTTTTAAATCATGCAAAAGGAAAATAATATATTCATACAAACTATGATATGTCATAATGAAAAATTAACATAGACTATAAAGACATGACTCTAAGAGTCATGTCGTTATATGTTTAATGATTTAATACCTTTAAAATTTTAATGATTGAATAAACATAATTTTAAAAGACAAGAGTAAAATTTGGGGCAATTATACTATTTTTTTTCAAAATTATTTTCCTGAAGGGAAGATAAGCTGGTTAATGAGTCAAGACAAACTTCAAAGCAAACATTCAAAAAACTGTTCAACACTCACTACTTCACTCACACAACTGGGTAAGGAAATATTCTCCACTGGGAGCACTAAATTCTGTAGGAAGACACAAGGCAAGGGCCCTTTCACCATTTCAGTCTGGAAGGGCCTGGATCCTGGTTTTCCCCCAGCCCAAAAGGCAACTAGTGCTTTTCTGCCCTCATTCAGCACAATAGGGAACACTAACTAGTAAGGAGAAAAGAATCCAATAGAACATTTCATCTCAAAATATGCTTTCGTGTCATAATCTCGGATACCACTGGCCTCCTGCCCAGGGGTCTATTTTCCCCTTTAGATTATTATAAAATTTGGTTTTTGAAAGTACGAGTTCGGTACCTCATAAATCAAATATCTGTGCATATTTCATCAGAATTCCTTTTATTTTAGTTCTAAACATAAACCATAGAAGAATCGTTACGTATCATTTGAGTTCAAAATATTATTTTACTTGGAAAAGTCCATACTTCTGAGTCCATGACATTAGTAATATGTCTTATTAACTATGAAAATTACATTTGAATGTTTAGATAAATTCTATTGCTGTGCTCAAGGCACACAACACTTGCTTAGAGTTTTACTATCTTATGAGACAAACTTAACTTACTAAGCTTCAGAGAATCTATAGGTTTGTCACGTGAATTCACCCTTCTGAATACTAGAAAATTCTGAATTGAAAGTTATCTATAGTTTTTTTTAAATAATATTCTTCAAAATAGTGAAGGTTAACTTAACGTTTCGATTTAATACTAAAACAAAAGTGTTTCAACACCAAAGTCTGAAGTTTACATTTCTCAAGTAGAAATGGAAGACAAAAGCAATTAACCTATACATAAACATGCTTTTACGGTTTTCTCTGAAGGGCGTCTTTTACAAAGGCTCATCTCCAAGCAGTGAGTCTGGAAAGGGATGCTATGGGACTGCAAACACATTTGCACACATCTTAAAGAGGAATGGTGTTTTAAAAGGGCATTTCAAAGGCTGTTAACACGCATGGTTCCCCCAAGAAGCAGTCAATGCTCTTTTCTTGGATCCTATATTTTAATTAGGTTGCATATCCCGTTTTCGTCGTAGCAAATCCTGGAAAGCTGGGAATGGGAGAGGAATCCTACAGACCCCCGGGGCCAAGAGCGCGAAGGCCGGGGTCCTCAGGGTTATATTTCTCAGTCTCATCTCATGTACACAGTGATTCTGTGTTAGGAGATACACATCTACCCGGGGGACCTGAATCATCCGTTAGCTTATAATGTCTGAGGTGTCAGACACAATTGAGATTCCAAGAAGACGGAAGGCGCGAGAATGATGAGCAAGCACCCCGTGGGGGAGCAAAGGGCTTCAAAGGTCAAGTTCCTAAAATGGTTCTCCCCTCCAGCTCTCGCTTGCCGTGCAGCGCGTCCCGCCCGCGAGAAGCCGGCAGCCTCCTGGACAACTGCAGCTTTACACGTGGGTCCTTCCTATCTCCCGGGAAAGGAACGAGGCGCAATTAAATCTCCACCCGAGAGCGGCCCTTGCGACCAGAGGGGCTGCACCCCGCGCGCGCGCGCGCGCGCGCACTCTGGCCCCGGAAGGGCGCGCGGCAGGCCACGGGAGCGCCTGGCTGCGCCGGGTGGGGGTGGGGGTGGGCGCTTTGTAGTCGCCCTGTTGTGTACGCCCCACTTCTACGGATCTGCCCAAGTTCGGGAATGGGTCCCTCATCTCCTCGGGGCACCGTCTGCATCTTCAACGAGAAAGCCAGCAGAAAGCAGCACCAAAACCCAAGTGTGCCCTTTTCCCTTCCCTGTGCCCCCCCACACCTGCGTCCACCAACTCCTGATAAAACGACTCCTGGGTGCGTAGTGATGCGTCCTCTTTTAGGGGCTTAGGGTCTGCCCTATCTTCGTTCAATTTTCTAACGGTATATTTAGAATTATTTTTCTTTCTTCCTTTTTAAGTGAGAGAATTAGTGAATTTCTCCCTCCTCTCTTCCCCTCTCCAAGTTGGAGGACTCATCCAGTCAGCAGGGAACGCGGGGAATGTTCTGGTTCAAGGCCGCTTTGCCCCAGGATTCCGGAGCTTCGCAGAACTGGAACTTTGAGAACACCGAGGTAGAGAAACATCCAGGGAATCCGGGAAAGGGGCTCTTTCGCCCCCACACCGGTTTCCCTTCCTGCTCTGGACCGGCCCGCCAAGGTCGTTCTCGGTGGCCCATCTCGCGCGCCCATCGCGCGCTCCCCCACTGCCACCACCGGGACCCCCTGCGCGTCGTTCCCGCGGTCCCCCCACGCCCGCCAAGCCCAAAGGCCCGCTCCTCCTCTCCTGGCCTCGGGGCTCCACACCCAGGTCTCCTGGGACCATCCACGTGTCCCTCCTACCTCCTCGTCTGGTCACTAGAGAACTTCTGAACACCCCGGGGCGGGGGGGGGGGGGCGTCTACACTGTTTCTCTCCCAAGTCAGGCACAACGTCTTGCACGGAAAAACTACGACGAGGTCTCCGTAAACTTTGCCGTCGCGAACCCTGCCGTGTCGGCGGCGGTGAGCACACACCTGCCCGCACACGGGCGCAGGTACACCTGTCCGGGCGCGCACACGGCCAGGGAGCCTGCCCCTGGGCAACCGCTCAGGGAGCCCGAAACTCGCTGGCAGTCGCCGGCGGGGACGCGCGGCAATGCTTGGGCATCAAAGGAGAATTTCGAAAGGGGCTGGGGAAGCGGGGACTAGGACACGGGGCTTGTAAATACACACACGGGAGCGTCCGTCCGGCTCCCGCACAGCGAGCCATTCTCCCCGAAAGGCGCACTTTGGAGAACAGAGCACTGTGGGCTGCACCGTCCATAAACCCCCCTCCGAGGCGCATTCGTCTTCCAACCTGACCATCCCTTCCGTCTACATGACTTCTCAGTCTGGTCCAAGCCAGCAGCAGCGCGCGCATGAGGACGGGGACCGGGGCGCTCCGGGAACCCTCGGCCCGGTGTGCAGAGCCCCCCGAGGCAGGTGCGGGCCCCCACACCGGCCGAGCAACAAGCGGGCTGTCCGCGAAAGGGCCGGGTCCCTCTTCGCCCCTGTCCCCGCGCGGGTCACCTCTCCCTGCCCCCTCCCTACAGCCGGCCGCGCCAAACGCGAGCCGGGGAAGGAGAAAGCCGAGCGAGCCACTCACCCCCAGCTTCCTGCTGCGGATTTTCACGTAGCCCTGCTTGACTATGTCGTTAAAGTTGGAGGCCATGGCCAGCGCGTTCGGGCTCGTCCCCTCCGCGATCGGCTTCCCCGAGTCGGGAGCCGCCGGCCGCCGCCGCCGCCGCCGCCCGGTCCGCGCAGGTCTCGCATCCAGCCAGCCGCCGCCACAACCGCGCCGCCGCCCGGTCCCCCGAGCTCCCGCCGGCGGGGACGCGGGCCGGTGGCAGGGCGGCCGCGGACGGGGAACGCGGGCCCGGCGCCGCGAGCAGCGCCCGCCCTCCGCGTTCCGGTCCTCACCTCCGCCCCCCGCCGCGAGCCGAGCGCCGGGCCCGCGCCGCCGCCAGCTGCGGGCGCCCCCTCCGCGCCGCCGCCCCCGGCAGCACCCACGGGCTGGCGCCTCGCTCGGCGGCGCACAGCTGGCCGGAGCGCACCGGCGCGGGGGGAGGGGCGGGCCGACTGGGCGGCCGGGCTCCCTCCCCGCCCCCCACCCCACCCCACCCCACCCGGGCCCCGCGGGGTGGCTGCGCTCGGAGACGCTCGCTGGACGCGCTCCATCCCTGGCGGCTCCGGCGGGGAGCGCCTCCCGCCTCCCGCGCCCCGGGTCGCGCTCCCCGCCCCCGGCCCCCTCTGCCCGAGCCCGCGTCGCTCTCCCGGGCGCGGGATTCCTGAGGACACGGCTCCTCGTTCCGGGGCTCTCCGCGCCCCCTCCCCAGCTGGACTCGGGGAAAGGGCGGTGGGGACGCCCCCGAAGAGGGGAAGGCAAACGGGAGGCAGTGGTTTATTTCGATGGCCTTGTGTACGTGCATGTTTTGTTCCCGAGCACATGCTCGCGTTCCAGGTCTCTGCCCCACTGGGAAGAGTAAATCGACGCCGAGCCCTGCCCGGTGCACACAAAGAGACCGAGCGTGCGCATGTGTCTAATCCCTCTGCTGCTGGGGACGCTGGAGCGAGATCACGCGCGGCAGCCCCCTCGCCGACGTCCTCGCGCGAAGAGGCAGCGAGGCTCGGGCTCTTTGGCAGGACCGGCGTGGACTGATGGATGCGCGCGTGTTAGTTAACTACGACTCAGAGTGGCTCGTGGCATTTCATCTTCCGGGGGAGATGGAGACCATAACTGTTACTGGTGGAGGCAAATGATTTCTCGAAATGTTCAACTTGCAAACAGCAAAAACAGTGGAGAACTTTCTCCCCTTTACGTAGGAACGCTTGGCGTTTAAAAGTAGGCTGCTCCCCGGTGTAAAGAAATTTTAATTTAAAAATTATATCCATTTTTATACGATGCAAGGAGAAATAAGCATTATTGCATTCTGGCTGGCGGCAAGGTATGGGCTTTTGCTATACGGAAGACTGTTTAGTACCTAGTCGCTCAGGGTGTTTCTCTTTAAGAAAAAAAAAATGTAATAGGATTGAAAATTTTATAAATGACTCCTTCATTTATAGTCTATATTCGATAAAAGTTCAAAAGAGTATGTTTATTTCCACTTCCCATAGCGAGCAGTGTTTTCCCCTGTTTTCAGTAAAAATGTCTTAGCCTTATTGGGAACATACTAATTTTAAGACTGAAAGGAAACTACTTGATTGAAGGGAGGAAAACTATGAAACCTTAAAGGACCAAGTACTATGTCCCTGACCCCAATCAAATAGGCACCCCAAAGGCGATTTTTGTACCATCAGTAGCAAGAGTTTTCATCTAGAGCCGGTATATCGAAGTGGAAACTCTTACCAAGAGCATACGCTTCCTCTCCATTCGTTTATGTAGCAAACATTGGTTTGGGCTGTTAACCCTGGGCCGCTCCAGATGCCGGGCAAATATTTAGAGTCACATGGACAGATCCCTTAGGCTGTCACTCAGATCACTTAGGTTGTCTGTTCCATTCACTTGTTGCTATTCCATATACCACGGGACTATGATTTTATATTAAGGCTGATTTAGATTTGCAGATGCCTTGAATACCATTCATTCAGTCCTCTCACAATGCTGTGTGTTAAGCAAAAAATACTTGCCATTTAATAGATGAGGAAACTGAGACTCTGAAACATTCGGTTGCAGAGACACAATTTACAGATTGGTTTTGGGTCTGCAGTAATTTCCATGACCACTAACGGTTCCCATCATTTATATTACAATCTGTTTCTACAGATCAGTTGAGAAGTATTTGAAGTCAGAGATTAGCTTTCCCAATAATAATCTCAGTGCTAATTTAAGGGTCAGGCATGTTTCATAAATCTGGCTTTTAATAATTATATAATGATGATGCCTTTTCTTATATACTTACGTAGGTCTTTACAACACCCTAACTAATATGATTTAAATATTCTCCTACAGTTACTTTTGATTCTTGAATTTCTGGTAGAGCAGTGTGTGTGTGTGTGTGTGTGTGTGTGTGTGTGTGTACAATTGATTGTATCCTCAGGGCATTATTTATTGTAGTCACCTAAGCCTCAGACTTCCTGTTAACTAGCAACGTGACTTAGAAATCTGAGTACATTCTTCTTTTCTTTTTTTCAAGAATAATTCATAAGAGGTGCTGTGTATATCTACCTAACTCACGTCAAGAAGAACAAAATGTTTCACTGCCCCATTGATTAGAGTGTTCAAGTATTGTCAGCCTGATGCATCCATTATAAAATTTTCCACCAAACTTCTACCTAATGTTTTTCTCAGCTATGGATGATGACTGCACTGATGCATTATTTCATTCAGGACTGCAAAATTGTGATTCTCTAATTTGATTTTATACCTGAATTTATAAGATATTATCTTACAAAACAAAACTTTCCTTTGCAAGATATAGGATTGTCCTCAAATAGATTCCTTATAAGAAAGGCAGGGAATATGCTTGATTCTTAACCTTTATAAATAATTTTTTAGAAATTTTACACAATTTTTAAACAATCTTTTAGAAATATTAAGTGTTGGGGCGCCTGGGTGGCGCAGTCGGTTAAGCGTCCGGCTTCAGCCAGGTCACGATCTTGCGGTCCCGGAGTTCGAGCCCCGCGTCGGGCTCTGGGCTGATGGCTCAGAGCCTGGAGCCTGTTTCCGATTCTGTGTCTCCCTCTCTCTCTGCCCCTCCCCCGTTCATGCTCTGTCTCTCTCTGTCCCAAAAATAAATTAAAAAAAAAAAAAAAAAAGAAATATTAAGTGTGTTTTAGCCAATACAAAAGGACACCCTCCTTCCTTAGGAATATCATAAAAATGGAGTTTTATGTACATGATGCAGTTCAATCCATCAGAGCCATTGTTCTTTTTGGTGTTTTAATTGCCCCATCTTTGACCAGAAGGAGCTGGCTTCAACTGATATTTTTGTGTTGTTATCAGGTACCCATGGACCTTAATAGCTTTGTTGTGATCAATCACAAGATATCCCAGGTTCATCTTGTACATTTCCAACTCTAGACTTGGAGTCCATTATTTTCCCTAGGAACCATTGTTTGTTTAATGGGAAATGAAATTCAGTTTCCATAATCTGGTTTAGTAGGATGTTATTTTTGCTACAGATTCTAAGCTTTTCAGTTACAAAGACATAAAATACTTTATTTTAGAAATACATTTCAAAAGAGAAAAATTCTCAATTTTTATGGATATTTCCAATTTAATCACTGGGTTGGCTGATCCCATATTTAAGGATTGTTTCTTCTCTTTTGAGATTTTTATTATATAAAATTTTATTATATTTATTATATTATTATATAAAATACGTTTCCAAAGTCAAACCTACAAAATAAGATATGTGGAGAAATATAGTTCTGATTGTTGTCCCTTCCTCTCTGTTCTCTCCCTCTCTTTTTAGGAAACCATTTTTATTAGTTTTAGGTTTACCCTTCCCTTGTTTCTTTTTGATGATATAAGGAAAGATGTAAATGTTTCTATCTGTTTTCTTACACACAAAAAAATAGTATACTATTCCTGCTCTAATCACTATAGTAGACAGTCTCTAAAATGGGCCTCCAAAGATGCCCAGTTTTTGGTATAGTGTCCCCTTCTGAATGTGCTAGACTTTTTGACTAACTTCTAGTGAATAGAATGGCAGAAGTAATGGAGTGCCTTTCCTTAATTAGGTTATAAAAAGACTGTGACTTCGATTCGGGTGATCTTTACTGGATTGCTCGCTCTGGGGGAAGCTAGCCGCCACAACATGAAGCAGTCTTGTGGAGACACCTATGTGAATGAGCCTGGAGAAAGATCATCTGAAGCTTTCCAACAAGAAGCCCAGAAAGGGATCCTCCCCCGTGAAGGCTTCAGGTGACCATTCGCTGCTCATCCCTGAGATACCCTGAGTCAGAACCGGCCGTCTAAGCTGGTACTCATTGCTCAAACATAATAGATGCTGTAATATAACAAAAGTTTACTTTCATCTTTCCATGTGCTAACTTTTGGGGTATTTTTAATGCATAAATGGATAACCGAAATCCATTTTGGTATGTGGAAATAGGGTGCTTACATGCCCAAAACTGTAAAATTGGGGCATGGCTTTGGAATCCATCGGTGGCCATGGGAAGGGTGTTAGTGAGGTCAAATTGCAAAGCTTTGCACATTGAGGACGCTGTGAGTGAGACCTTACAGTAAAGGGAGGAAATATTATTGGAAATTGGAGGAAGGGGTATTGTATGCGGTGGCAGGAAACTTAGCCGAACTGTTTCTGAAACTATGTGGAAATTAAAATATGTGCCCACTGCTCTGTGTCATCTCATAGATTTCCAAGCAACATGTTGGTGATACAGCCTTCTTGTTGCTTAGTAAAACGAGGGAGGAGAAGGATAAATTGGAGGGGGGGAACCATGAAACAAATAGGAGCCAAGAACTGATGATGGCTTTAAGTGTCCTCAGCCTCTCTAAACCACAACAATGCTAGAATGCAAGAAATGACTTCTGGGCAAACATTAATCCTGGGCGCTGCTACGAAAATTTGGTCTGAAGATAATAGCCAAGGGTATGACTGTAAGATACATATATTTTTTAAGATTTCAGAAAATCAATTATTTTACAGTCACATCTTTGGCTGTATCTCTAGACCGAATTTTCACGACAGTGCTCTAGATTTAATCTAATAAAATAAAGAGGTTTACAGGAAGCCCACAAAGTTTTCAAAAGGTGTATATATGCAGAAACATTATCAGACCAAGACTCAGAATGAGGGGGTGTACTTGAACTCCCAGTCTTCGACTGGTAGGAAGCAGGCGGAGGGAACAGCCCAGCTGCAAGAAAATGTTCTCCCTTTAAAAGTAAGGATGGCTGTGTTCCTCAAGGAGGAACCAAGAGCCTAGAGAAAAGAACTAAGAATCTTAGAGAAGCATTCTTTGACCTTGAGAACTAATCCAGGAACTCCCCAAATTTCCCATCTGGATTTCGGAATTTTGGAGGACCCATGATTCTATGTGTCTTTTTGAATCCATTTTGGTTTTTTGTTTGTTTGCCTGCTTTTTGGGTTTTTTGAGAGAGAGAGAGAGAGAGAGAGAGAGCATTCATGCAGGGGAGAAGGGGGAAGGAGAGAGACAGAATCTTAAGCAGCCTTCATGCTCAGTACAGAGCCCAACGTGGAGCTCAGTCTCATGACACTGGGATCATGACCCAAGCCAAAGTCAAGAGTGGGACACGCTCAACCAACTGAGAACCACCCAGGCACCCCTTGAGTCCGTTTTGAGGCAGAATGTGGTCAGTGGTTGTACAGTGTTTCTTCCATCATTGCATGTTGGAATCGTGGTGAGCGGATTGCTTGTCTGTTTAGATTCAAAGGTCTACAGTTTGAGAATAAGATTCACAGATGAAAAAAATTGTACCTAAAATAGCACACTTGAGGACCCTCACTGATACCAGTGGCCCTAGTGTTTAGATATGTTTCTGTTTCTGGTCTCTTGTTCCTGTTTTTGGATAGTCTCTTAAATATTTTCCCAAAGTAGGTATGGAGATGATACAGTCTGCATTGGTCATGATATGGATTCTTGGGTTTCAATCCAATATCTCTGCGGTCTGTATGTGTTATTCCATAGTCCTTAATTTACATCATGCAGTTAAGAAATGCAAAGCCAAGGGGCGCCTGAGTGGCTCAGTCGGTTAAGCATCTGACTTCCCTCAGGTCATGATGTCGGTCTGTGAGTTCAAGCCCCACATCAGGCTCTGTGCTGACAGTTCAGAGCCTGGAGTCTGCTTTGGATTCTGTCTGTTCCTCCCCCACTCATGCTCTGTCTCTCTGTCTTTCAAAAATGAATAAACATTGAAAAAAATTTTTAAATATTTTTAGAAATACAAAGCCAATTTGACTTTTTCTTAATGTGTAAGAAAACTTTCTTTCTACCTGAAGCTTGTAAAACTTTCCCTTCATCCTTAAATTCAGGAACATACTAGGATTGTGCCTTATGTGTACTTTCTCAATATGTGGAATTTGCTAACATTGTTATTTTATTATTAATATAATAAAAATAGTTTCTATTATTATAACCATTATTTGTTTAATTTTTTCTACTTATATATTATGCTGTTTTTCCTTCTGGAATTTCTGTTATATCCTGGACCTAGGCTCTGGTTCTTTTTTTTTTTTTTTTTGCCTTATTTTTTCCATTTCTTCATTTTTTGGCTCTCTCCTCTGAGACATGCTTTGAATTTGACCTTTCAGACTGTAAACTCACATGTAATCAGTAATATTGCTCTCTTTAAGTCATCTTCTAAATATTAAATTGGAAAATCATATTTATATCTCATGAAAGTCTTCTGTCGGAGTTCAGAAGGTTGTCGCTTAGATATTCTTAGGTGTTCTTGGTGTCCTTTATTCACATGCATGTTCTCCTCTAATAGTTGTGCTTCATTTGTTTTGTTCTCATTACTTTCTTTGATCTCATTGACTTCTGGACACATCCACTTTTCTTCAATCACTGCTCTCTAGATGTTGGAGACTGATAAGTGCTAACACTCTTGTGCTAATAGAAAGCAAAGTATTCCTCCTCCTTGTAGGCTAGATATGCAGAAGCAGGTTATTATTTCAAATATTTCAAAAGCATGTTGGTATGTATTTGAATAACTGAAGGAGATAAACTGAAACACTACCCTTTGGGTTTTCTCCTACGTAACATAAAGTTTGACTTTTTACTAATTTCTGCCCTCTCTTAAATAGGGTTCAAAATATCAGTTTGGGGTGAATTGGTTATTTCTATCACCTTTTTTTCTATTTCAAGAATCTTTTAAGTTTATTTATTTATTTATTTGTTTGTTTTGAGAGAGAGAGAGAAAGAGCTGGAGAGGAGCAGAGAGAGAAGGAGAATCCTAGGCAGTTTCCACACTGTTGGTGCAGAGCCTGACACAGGGCTCAATCTCACAAACCATAAGATCGTGACCTGTGCTAAAACCAAGAGTCGGCCCGACTGAGGTCTGACCAAGGGTCATGGACTGAGCCACCCAGGTGTCCCACATTTTTCCCATATCAAAACTAGATCTGACATTTTGTTCAAATTTATTATCTGGTATATTATTTAAGCATCAATAAAGTAATTCGTTTTTCTTAAATGATAGAAGGGAATACTTGTAAATCTCATTTCTAGTTCCCATTAAAACAAGTACGTAGGTTCAAAGTATTAAATGGTGATATTTAATTATCATATTTAATTTGGAAGTTTAAAATCTCAATTAATTGGCATACTTGTTAATATACAATACTGACTGGCATACTTACAAGACATATAATTCAAGAACGATAAAGTTACTTAGCTGGAGTTGCATAGATACCTCCTTAGATTTTAGTGAAATACATTCAATTTCATAAAGCCAGTAGTTTATTTTCAACCATCCGGGAACTTTTATTTTAATCCAGAGATTTTTCTATAATGGAATGATAGTGTAACTGTCGTACATGTAGCCGATATAAAAAAACCAAAACCAGGGAAAGTTATTTCTTAGTTGCAAAGTAGGATACACACTCTCTTAGAAAATATGGACAGGATGGATAGATGGAAAGTTCCCATGTTGGAGTCCCACAACCGCTGAGAGCTGATTTCCCATTGGGATTTGGTAAACCCTGTGTTCAAACATCTATCTGGTCCACTATAAGCTTTTTAGTTGTTGTAGAAATAGCAGGATCATCAGAGCAAGACAAATGTAACTTCCATGAGCCTAAGTTTTTCCCAGTCTACAAAAGGGAAATCAAGAACTTAGAAACATCTGATAATGTTAGGTGATAGGGCATCTCTGACAGAGTGCCCATCACATAGTTTTCATAGAATGACTATCAATTGTCTTCTTCTGTCTTAAAGAATAATCATGGCATAAGGGTTTACCTTCTTCATAATTTCTAGGAACATTATATCGTGATTCACAATCAATGCCATCTACATGTATTCCCACGATCATCATTATTTTGGAACTCAGAGAAACAGATAGACTGTTTAAGCAGCTTATTTACTTCAACCTAATGATTAGTTTAAATATAATTGGTTAGGTAAAGCATATAACTTACTAATTGCAGTGAAATGGTGTTTTTAGCTGATTCACAGATATTTTATACTCAGGTCTTTTAATATTATATACACAGTATTTACCAACAGTAGTATAATAAATAAAACTTTTAATATCATAGCTTATTATAGAACTACATTATGCTTGGGGTGCCTGGGTGGCTCAGTCGGTTCAGCATCTGATTTCGGCTCAGGTCATGGTCTTACGGCTCGTGAGTTCGAGCCCCGCATCAGGCTCTGTGCTGACAGCTCGGAGCCTGGAACCTGCTTTGGATTCTGTGTCTCCCTCTCTCTCTGCCCCTCCCCTGCTTGTGCTCTATCTCTCTCTCTCAAAAATAACTAAACATTAAAAAAATGTAAAGAAGAGAACTACATTATCCTTAAAATGACAATGTATTCAACAGAGAGGCAACTTGAAACTGAATAAAGGCTATAGGATTTGAAGTCACTTGCTCTCATTTAGAGTCTTATTTTCACAACCTGTCAACTCTGTGAATGGAGGAAGTTTGGGTAATCATTTATCTTTTCTGATCTTAAGTTTCTTTGGTAAAATTAAAATCCTTTTTAAAGTTTATTTATTTTGAGAGACAGAGCAGAGGAGGGGTAGAGAGAGAGAGGGAGAGAGAGAATCCCAGGCAGGCTCTGTGCTGTCAGTGTGGACCCTCTCATGGGGCTCAAATTCACGAACGGTGAGATCGTGACTGAGCCGAAACCAAGAGTCGGATGCTTAACCGACTGAGCCACCCAGGTGCCCTTCTTTGGTTAAATTAAAGTGGATATAAAAAAAATAAATAAAGTGGATATCCCACTCAAAAAAAAATTCCAAATAATTGATCCGATGATCAAATGACAGATGAATGGAATCAGTATAACCTTAAAGCACATTGTAAATACAAAATTCATGATCTGTAACTTCAAGTATTACAAATCATTTGAAAAATATTTAGAAGATAGAGGAAAAAGACCTTTTACTTCACCAAAGGCTGCCTCTAACTCTCTAGTAACAGATATAGACAAATATCATAAGTATCTTCTTGTTCATGTGGGGAAAATTTTGACCATATCTATTTAGTAGGGGACTCTGAACATAGAGGCACTCTCAATAAATAGAAATGGTTACTAGGTTAAAGTGTGCAAAAGTGACTTGTATTTGCAACAGACTTTTAACATAGAATATTGATTCTAAAATGAAGAGAAGATCTGTTATATTAAAGCTTGGGTACATTGAGGAAAGTTGTAGGAACAAGGTAAGAACTTAAAACCTTCTTCTGAAGGAATGGTCACTATCATCAAAAAAGAAACTCAAATCAGTGATAAGTTCATACTTGTAGAGCATTCGAAGAATAAATAGGAAAAAGACAATCATGGGATTTTTTTTTCTCTCTGCAGATATCCCAACATTCCCTGAGGCTGAATGACAGGCTATCTGGCTTTATGAGTCATGGGAGATTTTATAGACCACATATGGGGACCAGACAAGCCTCTGGGTCGGTCATGACTCAGAGAGGCAATTTCTCACCACGGTTTCGCAAACCCCAGTGATTCATCGGTGTCTTCCTTCTTCGGTCCTTTCTCATTATCAGGACAATTCAAACAACTGAAAGAGAGTCAGAAAAGGTGTCACAGCTTATCTTGCTCCCATTCCCCGAATTTAAGCTATCAGTTCCAGCAGGTTTCTGTCAGAACACAGGTAAATATCAGGTGCATTATGTGATATTTAATTTAGGCAACACAAAGGAAAGCAGTGTAAATGGAAAATGTCTAAGGAATGATCTGACCATTCAAAAATAGTCTTCATTTATGCCATAATATCAGATCCATACAGATAATTAAGGAAAGACCAAATGCAAAATTTTCTGCTTTCTTGATTTCACTTCAATGTGATTTAAATATCAGATTCCCTTCAGATTAACTTTAGGTCTTCATCATATTAGTTCTCTGAACATGATAGGAGGTTAAAACTAGTCTATAGAGCAAAGATAGAAGATAAAAGTCAATGACAAGGAGTCACAAAAAAAGGAATCATGTTTGAAAGATAAAAGGTATTAATGCCAAAAATGATAGCTTTAAAAGTGAAAATGTGAACTGTTTTGCTAAATAAATTATATTCATTTATAACTAAAGTAAAACTCATAGTGAGTCATATTTTATATCTTACAAACCTACAATAGAGGCATAAGACATTTGAAATTCAAATGTAATTATATTCTAGGTAATGCTAAATGTCTCAATAGGTTTTTAAAAAGCAAAATAATGTGTAATAACATATGATAGGAAACTATCAAATTCCAATAGACCTGTAAAAAGAAAACAAAAATAAATGACGTTTTCTAATAACTCTACTATAATAAAACTACGTTAATAATAAAATGCTAAACAAATTCCCACAATTCATTTCTTTCTTTTTTTTTTTTTTTTTGATAACTACAATAATCAAAGACTGTTTTGGTCAAAGAAGTAAATTTAAATAGCGTATTTATTTCTTTATTTTTAAATTCTTCTGGTTAATTTATTTATTTTGAGAGAACAGAGAAGGGGCAGAGAGAAAGAGAGAGAGAGAGAGAGAGAGAGAGAATCCCAAGCAGACTCCGCATTGTCAGTGTGTAGCCGGACACAGGGCTTGAACCCACAAGCTGTGAGATCATGACCTGAGCTGAAACCAAGAGTCAGATGCTTAACCGACTGAGCCACCCCTCAGTAGCCCATTTAAAATAGATAATGAAAGGACACTAGAAAAAAATATAATGAGTTATGTGCTCAGAACTTTACTGTGATATAAATTCATGGTTGTAAATGGCATCGTTAAAAAAATAAAAGATAGTAAAGGGTACATAACATATTGAGTGTTCTTTATGCATCAGGAACGCTTCTAAGCACTGTGTATGTATTAACTCATTTAATCCTTATAGAACCACTGGAAGGCATTATCACCATTGTAGCCATGAAGAAATTAATATGCAGAGGGTTTAAGCAACCTGCACTAAATACAAAGTTGCTATGCACTTTGGCTGTTTGGCCTTGGGTTTTGCAATTTTTACTGTTGTAATTTTCTTCTTTAAGAATAAGGGTAAAGAAAATATCCAACCAAATACCACTTTAAGCTAAGGAAAATAGAAAGACCATTATACCAGATGTAAGGAAAATTCTTGTAAAGTAAAAATAACTAAATAGCAAAATTGATTAAATTCAGGAGTTCATTTTCTGAAACACTGATGTAATCATGAAAGAAGACAAATTATAAGTAAGATTGGAAGTGAGAAAAAGCAAAATACATAATATTTTTTAATGAAAAGAGAATAGAATTATATAGGAAGTTATGTTAAACAATTTAATGAATGGAAATATTACCTTAAAGAAAGGTGATTAAAACTGCCTCAAGGTTATTCATTCACTCAAATTGTTAATTAACACAGTAATTATACCCTGGCCACTCTTCTAGGCATCAGGACTATAGCAATAAATAAGACAGACATGTTTCCAGCCCTCATTTTTTTAAGTATACAATCTGAAGGAATAAACCAACCTCCATGGATAAATTTGAGAGAGTTACCCTGGAATTACTTCCCAGTAATTTGTTGATGAGACCAACAGATTTCTAAGACCAGATAGCTTGTTGATAAGTTCTTTCATGTTAAAGAACAGATTCTTTACATATTATATAACACACTAGATAAAATAAGCATAAGAAGTTTTCAAATTAATTTTGTATGGCTAACGTAACTTTTATGCCAATCTGGAAAAAAGGGAGAGATAATTAAATAGAAACCCATAGTGAGAATGGACATTCTGTCTCCAACCTTGTCTGTATTAACTCTGTGTCCCGTTAGGGAACTTTCTCATTGTGGATAGTTTTAATAAAGTTGATATTCCCAGGGGGATGAAAAGTCAAGACTCACCCACCTGTCTCCTAGATCATCAAAGGGACAACGGTGTGCTAAATCTGGGCTAGTAAAATATTCTTTATAGGGACTTTGCGTCTTGAGGGGGTGTCTGGAAGAAGAGTGCACTTTGGCTGCAGGACTTGCTGCTTTGTGTGCCCTTGGCCATGACTTGCTATCTCACCATCAAAATTCCTGTGATTTCTGTTTATAGTCTGATTTCAGCCTCCTGAGCATTATCCTTCTGACAAGTTCCCCGTATCTTACGTTACCTAGAGTCAGGTTTTGTTACTGGCAAATAAGAATACCAACTAACAAAATATAAGCATAAAATTCCTAAATAAAATACTAATAATTAAAATTAAGTTACAAAAATAAGATATTGAAAGTACTTCTTTTTATCCAGGAAATTTAAATATATGTTATTAGGATATTCTTCTCAATCAGTCAAAATAAGATATGTACACAGACATTGTCTATTTGGTAAAATTCAGTATCTATATATTTAATAAAAAAAATCCTTTATAATAGGAGAGTTCTCTTTCTTACACAAAAAAAAGCCTTTTATTATGAATTGTCTTCAGTTTTCACCTATTTTTTTCATAATAAAAGCAATCCATACTTACTGTAGAGAATCCAGAAAACAAACAGAAAATTATCAGAAGATTAATTTAACTAAACCTTTGTACGCAACTGGAAAATATTTATAGTCGTGTCTGCTGAGATGATAATCCCTTAAATGCAGGAAGGTCATGAAAGCATCACAGTGCAATTCCCTAGGATCCTAAATCAATCTGAGCTCAGGACTACTGGTTGTAGGGAGGACAACTACTGTTGCATTTCCCAACTGCGCTTTTCATTTTAGCTGCATTCAAAATATCAGATGACGGTCGCTTTATTGATATAATGAACTATTTAATTGTTATCTCATTCCCCACAGTGTTCATACTAACCTTTGTTATGCACTCCTTTGGTCCTGCTGGCCCACCCCATCTCCCTCATTCATTATTTCTTTCAGTCACTCATTTATTCATTCAACAAATAGTTATGGAGCACTTCTAATGGGGCAGACTATTCTAGACACTTGGGGAAACGGGAGTGAGCAAGACAGACAAACATCTCTGCTGTCACGGACCTGCTACTTTAGTGAGAAAACAGAAAACACACAAAAACATTCAAATATGTAGGGCTTTAGACTGTGAAAATCCTAAATTTAACACTAAACAGAAGGAGGCAACGCATTCAGAACATTTCTTCCAGTGTATTTATAGGGTGTGCTAGGTGGTTCTTGCTGGAAACATGAAGCAGGTACTGTTCTGATGTAGCGGACAAGACATTAGACTCCTAGGAAACAACTGCTAAAGAACCCCTGCTTGTCAGAGAGTAAGTATGGATGCAGCATTCAATATTCAGTGTCTGAGGGTGAAGCCGATAGGATGCCATCTCTGCATTATAGCAAACTCAGTGTTTCATCATATAGGATGAATTTGACCTTTCTCAGGGAAGAGGTTCATGTAGGGCAAGGAGGAACAACAGGTCTTTGGAATTATAAAGACGTTTTGCTAACATCTATAGGATCGTGAAATACTGTATATTGTGATGGTTGGAAAATCACTATCGAGGAAATGGAGAGTAGTTATGTATCATCATGACCTAACTAATTCAAATATATACTTTCTTCCTAGATGGCATATCTATAATATTATAAAAAATCTAGCTACTTCCCCTTCCTGGGATCCCAACTAAAATGATGTATCTTCCTGAGGTTGATTGTAACGTTTCTGTGCTTTCAGAGAAAAATCAGCAATTTCTTTACCTTTTGGAATAAAAGTAAATGATGTTATTGGGAAATAAATAGATTGAACATTTTCTAAAGTAATCATCAGCTTACATATCCAATGTCATGGATATGACATTGAGCTCTCCAATAGAATAACAATAATGTCTGATTTGCTTTTCATGTATATAATTTAGTATAGTAAGTTGAATATGATAAGTATCAATAAAAATATATAAAGAATGAATTGATCTAGTAACAAATTTTATAGTCAAGAGGTTAAGCAATAAAAAGGAAATATCAAATATGACTATGAAGTCCTTATGAGAACCAGAGAGTTCTGAGGATAGACATTGGGCTTTAATTTCTTGTTTTCATGTGAATTTGATAACTGACAAAGTTTTAAAAATAAACTGAACAATAAGAATTGGCTTTCTGGTACATAGTTTAGTGTTAGAACACATGGAATCTACTCCAGGGCCAGATGACTCTTGGGAACAATATAAGAAAGATATATTTTCCTTGAATTTTATTGATTTCATGACAAGGAATTTACGCTTAAAAGGAGCGGGAGAAAGAAAGGTGTGATATATCTCTAATATTGGTAGAATGTAGGAAATCTTGTCTGTCAAGGGATAAAGAAAATCAATAGAAGGAAGTGTCAGCAGTTCCTGAGAGAAATTATTGTAAAGTGTATCAGAAATCATGTTCATGACTTTGGATGGCACAACATATGAATCAGAGGTAATATGAACTTGAGATTCAAATCCAGGTAGAAAAACACAATTGCAAAGGTATCGCAAAGTCCTGAAACTTAAAATATAGGCAGTAAAAATGTACATTGTTCAAAAGGAATGTGTCTGATGGAAAATGTACCAGTTGTCACCTGCCATACATAGGAAGGCCACCAACAATGTACACATTCATGTACTTAAGAATGTAAGCATTGTAGAGGACCTGTGAATGGAGAAGAGAGAAATGAAGAGACGGATAAAGAAATAAGGAGTCGGAAAGAGATAGAGGGACAGAGAGAGATAATAGATTTGAGAGAGAAAAAGAGGGAGAGAGGAGCAGAGGAGGAGAAAATGAGAGAAAAGGAGAAAAGGGGGGGAGGAAAAGAGAAAGACATGGAAGAGAAAAAGCAGGGGGGAGAGAGAGAGAGTGAGAGAGAGGGAGAGAGATAATAGATCTGAGAGAGAAAAGGAGGGAGAGAGGAGCAGAGGAGGAAAAAGAGAAAAGGAGAAGGGGGGAAGAGAAAGACAGGGAAGAGAAAAAGCAGGGAGGAGAGAGAGAGAGAAAGAGAGGGAGAGTGAAAGGGAGGGAGAGAGAGAGAAAGAGAGAGAGAGAGAGAGAGAGAGAGAGAACAAGAGGGAGGCTAAAGCTATTCCAACCAGATGGAAAAAATGGAAAAGAATAAATGAGATGAACAGATGATGTGTCTCTGATAACAGATTGTGATATGGAAGGCTGTATTTCTAAAGATATGTGTAGATGAGTTCTACTAAAGTAAGAATTATAATTATCCTCAAGTAAGTATCTGAAGTGAGTGTTTGAAAAGCGATTGGAATTTTTGTGGGCTTAGAGAATAAAACTGGCATAGAGAGCTGAAAGGTATAAGAAAGGATTTTTTCTTCTCAATTTACTACAGTCATTTACAGTTTGAGCTTCTCAGAAACAGCCTATCTCATGAGATAGTATTTTCCTACCCTGAGAAGTTTCAAGAAGAAATTGAGTCTTTCTCCTGAACTTTGAAGAAGAAATGCATACATTTATCAAGAGGTTCTTTTAGATGCTTCGAAGAACATTTACAGCCTGTGAATTTATGGAACAGCTTCATTAAAGTCCAAGACATTTCACATGGGTTTTCTCAAGTTTCTCTGATTATCTTGTATCTTTACTAATCTCTCCATCATTACCCCCACCCCAACCAACAACGGTCAGAGCTATTCACCTAAAAGTTGGCTTCCACTGCCTTTGAAAGCATTCTCTGAGATGGGTCACTACCTCAAGCTCGCATTTCGCCCCTACTTCACCGACCCCTTCACTTACCGCCAAATTCATACCACGCACTCATTCCAGTCTTTGCAATTCGATTTCTGTCTCGGAAGCTCAATGAAATCTATTTTCTTAAGTCACAGATGACCTGTTAAGTTTCAGTTGTATGATTTCTCACTGCTTCGGATGTGACAAGGCCGAACATTTGGTGTGATATTCGGAAGAGATGTTTAAAAATTAGAGAAACCCAGCCCTAGAATTGGTTGTGTTATAAGGCAGCGATTTTCCAGTCACTGGTGTTCCTGGTAATTTATGTAAGCTCTCTTCTCTAATTTACCTGCTTCTGGTAAGGGTTCTCCCCACTGTGTGTTCCAGATGATGCATCAGATGAGGTGTACTGAAGGCAAGCAGCATGAACTCTTTCTTGCTAACTCAAGCTTAATATAATTTAGTGGAAGGATCTTGAGGGCTCATGGAATTCTGGGAGTCCTGGTAATGGTGAGGAACCAAGGTGATTAGGGAGTGTGAAGCATAGCACTAGTCCAGTAAGAAGGGGCTTCTCAGACCTTCCTCCTCACATCGGTACCTTTCCTTTGGTTTTAGCAACACAATTTTAAGATCCAGTGTTTTGCCAGATGTGGAGATAGTACGCAACCTGACTCTTTCCCTTCCCCCTTTTAAGGAAGACCTGATCATTTCATTTGCTATAGAGGAAGAGAAGCACTTAGATTTGCATATAATAGGGGAGAGTTTTAAAAAATCTACACACACACAAAAATTACTGGTTTGTGCTTACAAAAGGGGAGTGAAATTGTGAGCAGGAGAAACTGACAAATACCTAATTTAGAAACAAAAATGGACCTTTATCATCTTTCCCAATTAAAACCTCACGTGAGTAAAGGCAAAGTGTCACAAAAAATGGTTTATAAATGATTTCTAATTGGTGAGGGAGCATAAGGCAAGCTGAGGGCAAAGTATAGGCTAAAAGCACTGCCCTCCCTACCCCCAGGTGGGATATGTGTGATATTCCTCGGACACTCCTGACTGCCCAAGAACAGTGGAAGGGAAAGAAAGCAAATGCTTGACTGATAGGGATCAATCGTGCAGGACAGGAGTCTCCTTCAGTTTACAGATAACTTAGTAAACTGCAAGAAAAAAGCAATTTTATCCATAGCTTAATCTGTAGAACCCTAGAGACTCCATTTCCTAGAGCCCTAATATCACCATCGTCAAGATGTAAGGGGGTGCTTGCCATGGTGATGTGGGAACCAAAGGCAAATGAAAAATTAAATTCCCTACAGCCCATTGATGAGTCTTTGAAACAGGAAGAGTGACCTTCCTGTAGGAGCTGAGCTGCCTTGATGATGATACTTTGCTAGCAGTAAAAGGGAATCTTGGCTTAACATTATCCTGACCCCCCAGGATCCTGTGAGTCTCCTTAAACACATACAAATTCCTTTGTAAACCTCCTTTATCTTGGCAATTATACTACAAGCATAGAGCCCCCGATATGTGTCTGAAAGGGTCTCATGACTGAGGCTTTACTAAACAGTAATAAATGACATTTTCCTAGCAACAGTTAGCCCCTCAAGGTCCTGGAAACCTTGCTTCCAAAATTCCTTAGAGACTTTCTCTGTCCCTAAGTCCCTCCCAACCTGAAAGTATATCATCAATCACTCTTCACAACCCCAGTGCAGCTCTTTCTGCCCACGGGTCCTGTCCCGTGCTTTAATGAAATCACCCTTTTGGACCAAGATGTCTTCAAGAATTCTTTCTTGGCCATCAGCTCTGAACCCCGCCATCACCCCAGAATCCCATCATAGTGACCTTGGATCTCTTTGCCAGACTCGCCAGACAGGTTAAAGATTGAAAAGTCTGTGTCCGTTCCGGAGATTCAGGAAACCCCTACACCATCAAAGCTGGTCTTTTGAAGAAACTGCACCACAAATAACATTTATTATACGTTACTGTAGTATTATATGTTATTGCCCATGTCTGCGTGTCTCAGTTCCTTTCTCCTCGCACTTTATGTCTTTATTAATGTGAGGCCACCACATCACTGATCCGTATGCCGTGGGGTATCACTAACACTACTAATTCTCAGCAGACGGCACGCATTTCTAATCAATTGCATGTTGCTTTGTGGTGGTTCCACTGTTTCTTAGCGTCTTGACTCACATGTCGTTAACTGGAGGCTCAAATATCTAACCCACAGCCTTTCTTTCCTCTTGCCTCAAGCTGTTCCGCTTTGTCTCGGTGTTTTTCTTCCTCTTCCTTTCATTGTTTTTGTTGCCAACTCAGTCCATGCCCACAGAGCAAGGCATGGACTTAACATTACTTCCCTAAGGAAGTGAGAAAGGGAAAGAAACCATCAGTCACTGACTGCCTGCTTTTCCCAGATACTACACGTATGCCTTCTCCTTCAATTACCCCTGAAATCTTATAAGAAAAAGAGTATTATTCCAAACTAAGGGATAGGAAAGCTGAATTCGGGTTAAGTAACTTGGGCCAACAGCTCAAGTTGTCTACCTTACTGCATACTGATATAATTGCTTTCATATCACACTGCCTTTCTAAGCCGACTGACTCTGGGGGAAAGAAGGTGTATGTGACTCCCCACATACCTCATGGCTTGATACAGTCCAGAGCTCTTCAGATATGTTTTGTAGGGATACTACAAAAGGAGAGTTATCTCGCATATCTTTTTTTTTTCTTTGTCATGCCTGGGATGAACCGCTAAGAAAACTGAATCCACTCTATTTGTGCTGCGTAGTTGAATGGTATTCCTGCACACCTCTCCCGGCAGTGAGGGACATATTAGAATTTGTTGCTGTGCTTATCAAATTCTTTTTTTTTTTTTTCTGTGAGAATCATGAAGTTCACTGCCTTTTCATTATTCTTGTTGAATATGACCTCCCAGAACACTTAATTGTTTCAAACAAGTTTAATTTTTAATTATAAAAGCAATGGAAGTGTAGCATGGATATTTGAAAGCAGACAAAAGAAAGAAAATGCATTGGCGTTTGTGCATTTTGGGAAAACTTCCCAGAAATGGATGTGACATTGGTTGTGACTCAGGGACCAACTCACAGGGTCAAGGTTGTGTGATCAGAGCAGAGACTGGAAAATGGTAATTCTAGATTCTCAGATATGAAGATTAGAGAATCCAAGATGTTGACAGATTAATGCTGACCTATTAGTACTGACATTAATACTGAGCCAGGGTGAGAAGAAGTGGAAAGTTTGGTGGTGTTGATGCTGGAGGGGAGTTGACATACCTCCCTCCTCCTATTTTTCATTAAAAAAAAATGTTGGCATTTACAAATAAGTTTTATGCATTTCAATTAACACCTAGGATATTCTGTCCCATAATAGGGATTCCATCAACATTTATTTAATTGAACCTTTATTCAATGACTAATATAGAGGTATTCAACATTTGTGCATTTGTGTGTGGATAATTCTTACGCTAGAGGCATTAAATTATAGTGGAAGAAACAGAGTGCTTTAATGTTGCTAAATATTTAAGTGTTCTCTGAAGGTTGTTTCTGAAAGCCTATTACTGCTTTCTTTAAGAGAGCAGTAAATTGTGAATGCATTTAGCCTTGTTGTTCTTCCAAATGAAAATATGATAAAAAAGAGTAAGGCATTTCATCTTTTGGTTTATGATGAAGATCAGGATTTGTCCTTTGGTTAGAGTCCATGTGGAAAATAAGTTCTAAATGCCACGTTTCTTTTTTAAACTAAAATTGTTTTCACAGTGTGCTTTCTCATGCAACTCTTGCTTTACAGCAAATGAAAGGGGAATGTTAAGGCGGAGAACACTGGAATATGGGTGAGAGGATGGGTGGTAGGAATGGTGGGGTTATGGAACTAAGAGTTCAGTATGGGTCCTGGAAGAAAGGTAGCCTCTTTCAGACCAAGGTAAATTGTGAGGTAGGTGTTTATATTCACAACAATATTCAAATTATTTGCCATTCCAAGTCATGTTTTCAACTATCCCTGAACCCATGCTGTCCCTACGTATTTAAAGCCTCTTACATCAGGGAACACCAGAACAGAAGCCCCACCTCTTCCCCAAAGGCAATGTAACAAAGTCAAAGTATTCAGTATGAGACAAATATTTAGGTGCAGGAAATTTCTCCTAATAGCCTTTAAATTACGTGTCTGGTTATATTGGATTACAAACATCACTCCCATAGACATTAATTCTACTCATTTTTGTATACTATAAACACACAAAAAAGTATTTTTATACAGTGGGCATATGTGTTGATTAAAAGTCCTGGAACCAAGATTTAAGAGGAAATTGAACTAACTTTGTGTTTCATATCACCTTGAGCCTGTGAAGAGTGCTTTGTGAGGAAAGCAACAGAAAAGACATATATTATCAATAATGTCTTTTTTTCGATAAGCTATTCTTAGTGTTCTCTAAAGAATAAAGGAAGAACTCATGTACCAGAATGAAGAAAATATGGAGACATTTTGAATGGAAAGTACGTGCCAAGAACAAACCAACCCCATAATTTAAATTCACTGGACAAATAATTAGTGGAAAGAGAAGGAAAGGTTATTAGAATATCATTCTACTAGAAAACATCTTCAGTTTTGTAAAGACCAAGATATTAGGACTAAGAAACAGGAAGCAGTGGATACAGGAATGGGTCAGGTGTTAGAAATCAGAAGAATGAGAAAGAGTCCATAGTTTTGGACTTACCAAAACACTGCTTCCTTGGTTAGTCCTTCTGGCTTCCTATCCTTTTGGTGTGAATAACTTGCTCATGCATTGTCTTTCTTAGACTCTTGTAGATTCATCCATATCTGTGATTTTCAGTGGTCTAATACAAAATCCATGATGGAGAGATACCTCACGGAGTCTTGTACAGACACAGGGCAGAGGGTAACTTTAAGAATTAAACAATTACAGGGGTGCCTGGGTGGCTCAGTCGGTTAAGCAACTGACTTCGGCTCAGGTCATGATCTCACGGTTCTTGGGTTTGAGCCCCGCATCTGGCTCTGTGCTGACAGCTTCAGATTCTGGAGCCTGCTTCAGATTCTGGTCTCCCTCTCTCTGCCTCTCCCCCACTTGTGCTCGCTCTCTCTCTCTCTCTCAAAAATAAATAAAATGTAAAAAAATGAATTAAACAATCCAGTCTTTTTAGGTTTGTAACTTCAGTGGCTGTGCAACTTCCTCAAGCTTTGGCAGGCTTCATGTCTATTTGTTTTCAATAAGCTCTATATGAAGTTAATCATACATGTGACTCTCAAACCTGGTGATCTCCTCTTTTGTTTACTGCTTGTGTTTGCACAAGTCTCTCTCCCTCAGTTTAATGGCAATTACCTTGAAGCCATGTGAAATCGTAGACTTGGGGACGAGGGAGACCCCATTAATTAGACCGGTACAATTGGGCTGGCTCTTAGAAAATCATGTATTTTGTTTCTTGGGTTATACACACATTTGGCTTGTCCAATCCTGTAAAGCTATAGATTCCTGGACTCAAAGTCAATTTGAACAGCAGTCCATAGCTGAGATAGTTTCCTTTAGTAAAATTCCATTCGCTTTCATTTTTCTCAGTATCTGAAAGCATCAAGAAGCAGCCAAGGCATATCAATATTAAGACCTCTTCCAAACTGTTAGCTACAGACTTATTAGGTGAAGTTTCTACTTCCAAATTCTCTATTTAACTTTGTGTATCAGAAATTTATTTGAACTCTTTGCTCGCGCTCATATTCTATTGTGTACCAAGTCCAACATATTTAAATTTCTAATTACTTTTCAGAAGCACTAATTTCCTATCTCCCTATAACCATTTGGACAAGCTGTTCAGAAAAATGCTGACTGCAGGCAGAAGTCACTTAGAAAATAAATTATTTTTTGATAGACAAACTATATTCAAATAATAATCAAGGAATGACTCTATATTATAAATATGTTGTCAGTTTAAAATATACCTGCATTCATGAGAGGTTGGAAAGATGGCAGAGTGGAAGGACCTTGAGCTCTCTCCATCTAATGTTTATAGCTATATATCATCCACATCCAAGTCCATAAACTGGAGAGTGATCTGAGGACTGGCAGAACAAACTATATAACTAAATATAGAGAAGAAGCTGTATCTGAAAGGTTAGGAAGGTCAGGAATGTGGAGGGAAGCTGCCTGCAGGAGGAAAGGAGCTGCGTGTGTAGAGGACAGAGAAATAGGCTCTGGCACCATGGAACTCACACGAGGAAGACTAATCCTCATGACATTTGGCTTTAAAAACCAGAGGGGCTGAATTCTGTGAGATTTTAAAACTAGTGGGACTTGGAGTCTGGAGCTTTAAAAGTCAGCTGACTCAACACCAGGTGAGCTGGAGGGCTCATGATGGCTGGGTCACTGCCCTGAAGGGGACAGCAGCCTGCATGGAGAGGCAACATAAAAACAGCAGTTTACATGAGATCAGGGGCAAACAGGAGACAGGTCTGTTCATAGTGATTTTGGAGCATGTTGGAGGACTTCTCTGAGAGCACGTCGGAGGACTTCTCTGAAAAAAGGGAGCTGGCAGGCGCCATTCTCCTCTGCCATCCACCAGCATAAGCGACAGAGACACCTGAGGGGGGTGGCACTCCAGACACTTGCTACCTAACCAGCTAGCAGTGTATGGTGCACCAGAGTTCTCTGGAGGACTTGTCCCCTCCAAGCCCCTTGGCCCTGGGCTCAGGGCAAATTTTGTTATATCCTCCTGTGCACTGTGCCCAGCCACTGGGTGCACAGGTGCTACGGTGCACCACACCCATCAGACACGGTGTGCCTAGCCACGCACCTCCAGCCACCTGGCCCCCAGCCACTACAGTGCTTTGGGGGATCTGGCACAAGACTAGTGGCCCAGCACAAATTTTGCTAATACCTCTGCCCCACTCCCAAGTTCCCACTCCACTCCCCCCCCCCAACCAGAGCTGTCTGCCTAGGTTCCACTAACACCACAGACAGCAAGCACAGCCCACAACAGGCAGAGTCGGTGCAGATGACTGCATTGAAAGGAAAGATGGCTCAGGCACAACCACGGAAAGCAACACACATGGGATATTCTCCTGAAGTGCCACAATCGGGTGAACAGGGGACACTGCGTTGCATGTAACTCCGGGACTTCTTAATAAAGTTACTGCTTTCAAGAGCAGAAAACATAGCTGGCTTTCTTAACACAGAGAAACAGACACAGAGAGGCAGACAAAATGAAGAGACAGACATTTATACTAAATGGAGGAACAGGACAAGGCCACAACCAGTGGTTTAAGTGAAACAGATATAAGTAACAGGTCTGATAGAGAATTTAAAGCAATGATTATAAGGATACTCACTAGATGTGAGAAAAGAGTGGAAGACATGAGTGAGACCCTTAACACAGAGATAAGGAATAACATAGTAAAGAAATACACACTTGATAGAATAAACACACTTGATAGAATAAACAGCAGGATGGAAGAAGCAGAGGAATAAATTAGTCACCTAAAAGACAGTAATGGAAAGTAAGCTGAACAAAAGAGAAAAAAGAATTATGCAAAATGAGAATGGACTTTGGGAACTCAGTGACTCAAATGTAGCAACATTTGTAGTATAGGAGTCCCAGAAGAAGAGAGAGAAGAGGGCAGAAATTTTATTTGAATAAATAGTAGCTGAAAACTTCCCTAAACTAGGGAAGGAAACAGACATCCAGATCCAGGAGGCACAGAGAATCCCCATCAAAATCAACAAAAGCAGATCCACACCAAAACATGTTGTAATTAAATTGGCAAAATATTATGATAAAGGAAAAATTTGAAAAGCAGCAAGGCAAAAGAAGTCACTAATTTACAAAGGAAAACATAAGTCTAGCAAGAGATTTTCAACAAATACTCTGCAAACCAGAACACAGTGGCATGATATATTCAAAGTGCTGAATGGGAAAAATCTGTGGCCAAGAACACTTTATTCAGCAAGGCTGTCATTCAGAATACGAGAGATAAAGAGTTTCTCAGACAAATGAAAACTAAAGGAGATCATGACCCTGCAAGGAATACTTCTTGAGTGGAAAGGAGAGACCAAAAGTGACAGTATAAAGGGAGGAAACACAAAAACAGTAAAAATTAAAGAAATTGAAGATAACACAAAGAAATGTAAGGACAATCCATGCTCATGGATTGGAGGAACAAATATTGTTAAAATGTTTATACTACCCAAAGCAATCTACACATTTAATGCAATTCCTATAAAAATAACAAACACTCCTAAAATTGATATAGAACCACAAAAGACCCCAAATAGCAAAAGCAACCTTGAAAAAGGAAAGCAAAGCTGGAGGCATCACAATTCCAGACTTCAAATTATATAACAAAGCTGTAGTAATCACAACAATGTGTTAATGGCACAAAATTAGACACATAGATCAGTAGAACAGAAAACCCAGAAATGGCCTCACAACTATATGGCCAACTAATCTGACAAAGCAGGAAAGAATATCCAATGGGAAAAGGACAGTCTCTTCAACAAATGATATTGGGAAAACTGGACAGCAACATGCAAAAGAAAGAAACTAGTCCATTTTCTTACACCATACACAAAAACAAGTTCAAAATGGATTAAAGACCTAAACGTGAGACCTGAAACCATAAAAATACTATAAGAGAACACAGGCAGTCACCTCTTTGACATTAGCTATAGCAACTTTTTTTCTAGATCTGTCTCTTGAGGCAAGGGAAACAAAAACAAAAATAAACTATTGGGTCTACATAAAAATAAACAGCTTCTGCACAGCAAAGGAAACAAACAGCAAAACTAAAAGGTAACCCATAGGATGGGAGAACATATTTGAGAATGATATATCTGATAAAGGATTAGTATCCAAAATATATAAAGAACTTATACAACTCAACACCCCAAAAACAAATAATCCAATTAAAAATTGGGAGAAGACATAAACAGACATTTCTCCAAAGAAGACATCCAGAAACACACAGGAAAAGATGTTCATCACTGATCATCAGGGAAGTATGAAACCAAAACCAAAACCAAAGAGCAATGACATATCACTTCATACCTGTCAGAATGGCTAAAATAAACAACACAAGAAACAACAGGTGTTGGTGAGGATGTGAAAAAAAAAGGAACCCTCATGCACCATTGGTGGGAAGGCAAACTGGTGCAGCCACTGTGGAAAAAAGTGTGGAGTTTCCTTAAAAAGTTTCCTACCCTGTAATTCAGCAATTATACTCCTGGGTATTTACACAAATAAACGGAAATAAACAGAAACACTAATTTGAAAAGATAAAGGCACTCCTATATCTATAGCATCAATATTTACAATAGCCAAGATATGGAAGTAACCCAAGTGTCCATTGATTGATGAATGGATAAAGAAATAGTGGTACATGTTACTCAGCCATAAAAAATAATGAAGTCTTGCCATTTGTAATGACATGGATGGAGCTAGAGAGTAAAATGCCAAGCAAAATAAATCAGAGAAAGACAAATACCACATGATTTCACTCATAGGTGGAATTAAAGAACAAAACAAAAAAGCAAAGGGAAAAAGAGAGAGAGAAAGAGTGACAAACCAAGAAACAGACTCTTAAGTATAGACAACAAATTGATGGTAACCAGAGGGGAGGTGGCTGGAGGATTGGGTGAAATAGGTGATGAGGATTAAGGAGTGCACTTGTCCTGATGAGCACCAGCTTATATATGGAACTGTTGAATCATTATATTCTACACCTGAAACTAATTTTTCACATTCTATGTTAGCCAGCGATAATTAAAATAAAAACTTAAGGGGCGCCTGGGTGGCTCAGGGGGTTGAGCGTCTGACTTCGTTCGGCTCAGGTCATGATCTCACTGTTTGTGGGTTCGAGCCTCGCGTTGGGCTCTGTGCTGACAGCTCAGTGCCTGGAGCCTGCTTTGGATTCTGTGTCTCCCTCTCTGTCTCTGCCCCTCCCTCACTCACACTCTGTCTCTCTCTCTCTCTCAAAAATAAATAAACATTAAAAAAATAAACAAATAAAATAAAAACTTAAAATATATATGCATTCATAATTTTCCAAAGCTGGTATTAAACTGTATGAAATAGATTAATTTGCATAAATATATTCTTTTTTTTCTTTTTTTAAATAATTTGCATCCAAGTTAGTTAACATATAGTGTAATAATGATTTCAGGAATAGAATTTAGTGATTCATCACTTACATATAGCATCCAGTGCTCATCCCAACAAGTGTCTCCTTAATGTCCCTTGACCATTTAGCCCATCCGCCCCCAAAATCCCTCCAACAACCTTCAGTTTGTTCTGATTTAAGAGTCTCTTATGGTTTGTTGCATAAAATATATTAATTTAGATCCTCAAAATGTCTACTGATGTCTTCCTGTATGAGCTACAGAAATGAAGATAAGTAGATTTTGTGTTTTGGTCTTTAAGATATAAATACTGATTTGTTAATTTAACAAACATTTGTTTTTGTGAATTCTTTGTCCTGCCCTTGCTCTGTGTTCCATCTTGTGAATACATCAGGAAAGACAGACACAGAGGCAGATCTGAAAGAAAGACGGACTCTGCCCGGATAAAAACACAAATGAATAGGTAATTACAAAGTCAGTGAAATAGTAGGATAAAAAAAAAATGAAAACAGGATACTTAGCTTGAAAGAATAACAGAAGAATTATTTCAGACTGGATTATCAGAGCAGACTTCTCCAAGGAAGTGTTGTGTAATGCATTTTATTTGTCTGTTTATTTTAACTTAACATTCTTATATTTTGTGGACATGTATTTTGTAATCCATTATTAGAAACAAGCATATGGGCTATGTTCTACACAGATTAAACAGAACTTTTTGTATAACTGCTTCAAATAGAAATTTCAGAGGACTCCTATAATATTATGAACTCATTTCAAAATATTTTTACAATCCAAATAATTGAAAAAATCTTACGTTATTTTTCATTGTACTTTTCTCTCGGCTTCTACCCTTGCTTTCCAGAACCATTCCTCACGAGTCAGATCACAGTGCTTTTTGTAATATTTAAAAAATCATCTCACTCCTCTGCTTAAAGTCCTTAAACACTTTACTGTGAACTTAGAATAAGCCCAAATTCCTTCTTGTGGACTATGGAATCTCCTGTATGATTTGGTCCCACTCCATCCAACCATACTGCTCCATTTCCTCTCCTATACTCCTAAGGGAAATGTGATTAACATTTGGAGAAAGCAATTTGGCTACATATATTAAAATTAAAATTACAGGGGCGCCTGGGTGGCTCAGTCGGTTGAGCGTCCGACTTCGGCTCATGTCATGATCTCGCTGTCCGTGAGTTCGAGCCCCGCATCCAGCTCTGGGCTGACACCTCAGAGCCTGGAGCCTGCTTCCGATTCTGTGTCTCCTTCTCTCTCTGACCCTCCCCCATTCATGCTCTGTCTCTCTCTGTCTCAAAAATAAATAAACATTAAAAAAAATTTTTTTAATTAAAATTACAGTATCATTTTTGACCCACCATTTCATTTATGGAAATGTAGAAATGATGGAACTGGCAATAAATATAAATGCCATGTATGTGGATGTTTAATGCAAGAATTCTTTGTTGTAGTGAAAACTAATTAACAAACCAAAAGAAATCCTGAAAACAATCTTAATATTCATCAGTTTGTGAAAGACCCTGGGAAGTTATTTTAAGGAAACCATTGCTTCCAATTATTAAAACGTATTTGATATTTATTTTAGAATGCATTTAACAAATGTTCATTTATTTATCTGGGGAGACAGAGAGACAGTGAGCAGGAGAGGGGCAGAGAGAGAGGGAGAGAGAGAACCCCAAGCAGTTACCATACTCACATGGGGCTCAAACTCATGACCATGAGATCATGGCCTGAGTGGAAATCAAGAGCCTAATGGTTAACTAAGTGAGCCACACAGTCTGCCCTAGAATGCATTTTTTTACACAAATTTTTTTTTAACGTTTTATTTATTTTTGAGACAGAGAGAGACAGAGCATCAGCAGGGAGGGGGCTGAGAGAGAGGGAGACACAGAATCCGAGTCGGTCCCAGGCTCTGAGCTGTCAGCACAGAACCAGATGCGGGGCCCAAACTCACATACCATGAGATCATGACCTGAGCTGAAGTTGGACACTTAACCAACTGAGCCACCCAGGTGCCCTGAATGCATTTTTTTAAAGGTTATTTATTATTTTGAGAGAGACAGAGACTGCACGAGTGAGGGAAGGGGCAGAGAGAGAGAGGGAGACAGAGAATCCCAAGCAGGCTCCACACTGCCAGCACAGAGCCTGATGTGGGGCTCAGACTTAAGAAACATGAGCTCATGACCTGAGGCAAAACTAAGAGTTAGAGGCTCAACTGACTGAGCCACCCAGGTGCCACTAGAATGCATTTTTACGGGCATGAGAGAGTGAGCTTGTCAGGGCAAAGATCTGGTTCTGTATGGTAGGCTGGAATTGTCACATTGGAGATGAGAAAATGTCTTTCTGGCTGATGCATATCAATCAGAAACATGGTTTTCCTGATTTTTTCCTAAGAGTTTCCCTGCTAGCCAAGCGGCATGTGAGGGTGAAATTTATTCAAGCTTGAGCATACTCTGGATTCATCATGGATAATTAGGCTAATTGCTACTGAGGTCTTGAGACAACAAGGAATCAAGACTAAAAGAAATGAAAAGGTATGGAAAGGAAAAAGAGAAAAGGAAGAGAGAAACATAAAAAATAACCCGAGTCAGAAAAATGATACTAGTTGAGTGAGAGAAACATGTGTTAGAGTAGCTTAAAGACATATTTCTTTTATTTTTTATTAAATTTGTTTAATGTTTACTTATTTTTGAGAGAGAGAGAGACAGAGTGTGAGTGGGGGAGGGGCAGAAAGAGAGGGAGACACAGAATCGGAAGCAGGCTCCAGGCTCCAATGTGGGGCTCGAACCCACAAACCGTGAGATCATGACCCGAGCTGAAGTCAGACGCCTAACTGACTAAGCCACCCAGGTGTCCCAAAGACATATATTTTATTAAGAAACCCAAAGGGAAAGAAAAAAAGTAAAATATAGTTTAAAATTCTCTAGGTAGTAACTCATGAAGCCAGGATTATAGTTCAGGTAAGATATAAGTGGGGTAGATTTTGCACAGGTATATAGTTAGCTCAGATAGTAATTGTCTTACCGGTAAACCTGCTCTTTCCTTTGTAAATTTGAACCTGTATTATGAAGTTTCATTTGGGCATTCAGCCAATGATTCTGGCTGAGGGCTCTACAGCTTCAAATTTGATAATTTGTATAATGATAGATTATATACTAAGATTAAAATTAGACTTTAGAAGCTTACAGGAGCAATTCCAAAGATAAAGGACAGGGGTACAAAAGGACCTCATTTTTGTGAGTTCAGCATAGTGTCTAGAAAGTCCGGTCAGAATTGGGCTCAGATGGACCGGTCCCTGTCAGCTTGTTTGGAGGCTACCAGAGGTTTCGGACAGTATTTGTTCTGACAGTTGTCTAAGGCTTCTGCTGATTTTTAAGCTGGAAAAATTCAACTCTCTATAGGCTTTTCAAAAATCAGCCTCATCCATGCTTGCAGACCTACCTCAATGCTCTGCAACCGAGCTTTCAATGCAGTTGAGGAAAAAAAAACAAAAAAAACAAAACCAAAACCAAACAAACAAACAAACAAAAAACCAACTCATGGCTGTTTTTCAGAATTTTAAGATGAAGGATGACAAGTTTCCTTTGAGTTAGAAATGTTGTTGAATACATTAATAGGATTTTAGCACTCAATTCTATGTACATAATTTTTAAAAACCCCAAAAATGATTGTGTAGCTAATTATGGCAAGTACTAACTCCTATCCTGGAGCGAGTTTTTCTGACTCATAAATTTCATTTAGGTCTTAGGCTTTTAAAAAAGAAATATGTAGAAGACAATTGCATTAATAGGGTGAAAACAAATTATCTCTGGTTGCAGATGACATAATCGTATATGCAGAAAATCTTAAAGACTCCACAAAACAAAAACAAAAATGAAGCTATTAAAACTAATAAACAAATTCAGTAATGCTGTAGGATGCAGTCAACATTCAAAATCAGCTGCATTTCTATGTAGAAACTATCTGAAAAGGAAATTAAGAAAGCAAGTCTTTTTATACTCACGTACAAAGAATGAAATCAACCAAGGAGATAAAAGACACTGAAAACTGTAAACACGGGTAAAAGAAAGTTTTAAAAGGTACAAATAAATGGAAAGATATCCCACGTCCGTGCATCAGAATAATTAACACTGTCGTAGTGTCCATACAGCCCAAAGCGATCCATGCATTCGATGCATTCCCCACCAAAATCTCAATGGCCTTTATCACAGAAGCAGAAAAAAAAATCTAAAATTCATATGAAACCACAAAAGACGCCGAATACAATTAGGAGAAAGAAGGGCAAAGCTGGAAGCATCACACTTCCTGATTTCAAAATACATTGCCAGGCTACAGTGACTAGAACAGTACTGTGCCAGAATAGAGCAACATACAGACCCATGGAACAGAAGAGAGAGTCCGCAGGTAAACCCACACATACACACAGTTGACTGAGTTTTGACAGTGGTGCCAGAAATACACAAAGGGGAAGGGACAGTCTCCTCAATAGTTAGCGTTGAGAAAACCGGATACCCGTATGCGAAAGAAGGAAATGGAGCCTTAATATTCCACCTTATACAACAATCAACTCCAAAGGGATTAAAGGCCTAAATATAAGACTTGAGATGATAATTCTCTTAAAAGAAAATCTAAGGGGGGAACTTCATAACGTTGGTATTGGTAATGATTTCTTGGACATGACACCAAAAGCACAGATAATAAAAGCAAAAACAGATCCATGGGACTGTGTTAAACTAAAAAGTTTCTTACAGGGAAGGAAACAATAGAGGGAAAAGGCAACCTACAAAATCAGAAAATATTTGCAAATCATTTATCTGATAAAGGGTTAATATCCAAAATATGTAAGAAAATCCTACAACTCAATGGCAAATAGAACAAAACAAAACAAAACAAAACACCTTACTGAAAAATGGGCAAAGGAGTCAATTAGACATTTCTCCAAAGAAGACAACCCAAGGATCAGTAAAGTATATGAAAAGGTATTCAATTTCACTAATTGTCAGGGAAATGCAAATCACAACTGCTATATCACCTCATAACTGTTACGATGGCTATTATAAGAAAAAGAAAGGACAGCAAGTGTTGGCAAAGATGTAGAGAAAAGGGAATCCTTGTAGACAGTTTGTGGGAATGTAAAATGTTGCAGTCACTATGGAAAAGAGTATGGAGATTCCACAAAAAGCTAAAAACTGAACTACCCTATGATACATCAATCATAGTAGTAGGTATTTACCCAAAAAATATAAAAACATTAATTCGAAGGAATACATGTACCCCTATGCCTATAGCAGCATTATTTGCAATAGCCAAGATATGGAAACAGCCCAAGTGTCCACGGATAGATGAATGGATAAAGAAGATGTGGTATATATTTACAATGAAATACTACTTGGCCATGTAAAAGCTTGAAATCTTGCCATTTGCAACGACATGGATGGAGCTAGAGAGTATTATGCTAAGGGAAATAAGTCAGAGAAAGGCAAATACCATATGATTTCACTCATATGTGGAATTTAGGAAACAAAACAAACAAGCAAAGGGGAAAAAAAGAGTGAGAGAGAGAGTGAGACAAACCAAGAAACTGACACTTAACTATAGAGAATTACCAGAGGAGAGGTGGCTGGGGGGTGATGGGTGAAACAGGTGATGGGGATTAATGATTGCACTCGTTGTGATGATGTCCCGGGTGATGTACAGAAGGGTCGAATCACGTATGGTACAAGTGAAACTAACATAATACTGTATGCTAATTAACTAGAATTAAAATAAAGACTTAAAAAAACTAAAAATAGAACCACAGCGATGTAGCAATTCTACTTCTGGGCTAGATGATGGATACAGAAAAGGTAACATATACATACAATTGAATTATTCAGCCTTAAAAAACAAACATTTGCGATGGCATGGATGAATCTGGAAGACTTCTTCCAAAACCAAATAAGCCAGGCTCAAAAGGACAAATGCTGTATGAATCCACTTAAATGAGGTATATAAAATAGCCAGATTTATAGAAGCAGATAATAGACTGATGGTTTTCATGAGCTGTGGGGAGAGGGATATAGAGAGGTTTTGTTCAACAGGTATAAAGTTTCAGCAAGACGAAGACGTTCTACAGATCTGTTGTACAACATAGTGCCTGTAGTTACCAACATACTACCGCGCGCTTAAAATTTTGTTCAGAGGGTAGATCTCATGTTGGGCATTTTTTTAAAAATGTTTATTTATATTTGAGAGAGAGAGAGAGAGAGAGAGTGAGCGTGAGTGGGGGAGGGACAGAGAGAGAGGGAGACAGAACTTGGTGCAGACTCCAGGCTCTGCACTGTCAGCACAGAGCCTGACATAGGGCTCGAACTTACAAACCCTGAGCTCATGACCTGGGCAAACTGAATGGGCCACCCAGGAGCCCCTTGGGCATTTTTACCATAAAAAAAGTTGCCCACAGGGAGAACTTTGGAAGAAACGCTTACTACCTGATTGTAGTGATAATATCATGGGTGGTTGTATATGTTTAAATGCATCAAAAGACTAAAATTGCACCGTTTCCTTATGTGTCAATTATACCTCAATAGAGCTTTTTTTTTAAAGTCAATTTCAAGGTGTTATGTATGGTCATGAAGTTTGACATATATTTTTTGTCTTCAGAAGGCTTGCCAATAAACTTATGGAATTAATAGTCTAAAATACACAGCAGATGAGACATCTACAAGGGAAAAAGGCAGGTAATGTCAGATCAAGTCCAGACATGAACAGATGATGATGTGAACAGATTATCTAACTCAGGGAGACAAAGGAAGACAGAATGTGTTTGAACAAAGTTTCACCACCCACACACTTTGGAAAATCCACAGCCATTTCTCTGTGAGGACAAAATATGAAGAAATACGTTGAGGAAACAAATTTCTGGGGGCATAAAATAAACATCAAGGGGTGGGAAGTACTCAATTCTAGCAACACAGACAAATATAAAAATATCCTACATGCATTAGGGAAGGGGGAAAATTAAATATAAAGTTGAATTCTTGGGAATCCAGCTGAAAACTCTTGAAAGGAATAAGACAATGGCAGAGGGAATTAAGCATGAAAGGCACATTCCGTAGCTGCATAAAAAAAGCAGCATTAAGTAATTATTGTTTCAATGCTTGGAAAATTCAAAAAGTAGATAAAAGGAACACAGATTAAAGAGAACATGCAGAAATATCAGTTCTTATTAGGTTCCTTTTGGCAGAAGTTTCAAAAGCATCAAATAGTTCTAGATCATGAATCTGAAGGTGATTTTCCAACCCAAACAGGTAGAGGAATGGCCTAATGTAAACTATCCTATTATAAGAGGCAATGGAATTAGTCACTATGCCCCAGGAATTCAAGTTTCCTCAGAAAATTAGTAGACCCTGACAGATAGAGGCTAACCTCGGTGCAACACTGGGTTAGAAATATGGGAATCAGGGCAAATAGCAGTGACTATTTTTGGTTTTTAAAAGGAAGACACTTCAGCTGTAACCTATCAACTGCCATTTTCATTGGAATTTTCTAGACTTCCAAGAAGCTAGCAGTATTTCAATGCCAGTGTATGTGACAGAATATAGATGCATAAGAGAAGCTTTCCTTCAGATTTAACAATTGGTTAGTAGCAAAAATAATATTTTGCAGGACTATTGTTTTCCCCCAGACTACAAGTTTATAGGACATGGATTCTGAATAACAAAAATGGGCTGATTTCATTCAGGTCAGAGTAACTCCATGAAGGTTATCTCTGCACACTCTTCCTTGATTTGATTTTGCTATGTATTTTGATAAGACCATGTGCTGAGTTCTGGGAATATAATTTTACCTGGGATCACTGTTGTAAGGGCTAATGGTTGTTCCATGTTTTCTGGGAATGAAGACAGCAAAGTGATAATATTTGGTGTTTTGTGAATGCTTCTCAACCAATGAAAGTGAAACTCTAGAGAGATTTTTTTACATGTGTAATTTCTCAGGCCCTGAGAAAGAAAGAACCACACCCATTAGAGAGAGGACCTAAGCTATTTATTCCAGGCTGCTGGTGGGAGCACATTTCTGCGCGGTCATCGAGCACATTTCTGGGCGGTCTGGCCGCTGAATGAAATTAAATTGAGTAAGAAATTTAGGAGGATGATTTTTTGTTCTTAAACATAACCTAAGATTTTGAATTTTAGATTTTTAACTTATAAGAGTTAAGTAAGAGTAAAATAATTGATTCTAATTGCTTTGGACTTTTATCTTTGGATTTTAACTGGAAAGAGTTTCCATATTCCAGCTTTGATTTCTTACTGGGAATTTTGTAATTGTATAGGATGAAAATCAGGGGACTGTTTCAGTTGACACATTTAATTGGAGTTTATGTGTTGTGTCTTTGCATTTTGTGTTACGGTTGGTGTCTAATCTCATAGTACTTTGTGTCTGGACATGATGTTGGTTAAGGAAAGGAATAGAATGGAAGTATGATGGCTGAAGAGTTATTTTTCTTGCCATGTTAAAGACCCAAGAAGGACTGAATCTAATCTGTGCAGCAAGAGACCCAAGAGAATGGCCAGAGGACCTGTATTTGGCATGAGAGGAACAGCCTCATGAAGGTGGAGTCTTGATAAACAGTTCACCCCTAACCTCAGGGAGACACTCATCCCCCTTTACAGCAGGAATAATGATAAGGCTCAAAGAATTTTCAGAACAAAAACGGTCTTGAATGCAAACCTCAGTGAGACAGGGAAGACACCCTTCCGTGAAAAGAGATGTTCACGGGGCAAATTCAAGCCACAGCATCCTTGTTCTCTTCATGCATAGAGAGGCAGACGAACTTAGCCGCTTGGTAACCTTGGGAAAAAACAACTTCATAGCTCAGCTCTGTCCTCATTTTTCCCTTTGGGAATCAGCTGCCCGCAATGAGGACACGTTTTGTTTTGCTGCCAGATGGGTGGTGAGCGTTCATAATTCTGAGGGTTAGTTGGCACCTGTCTTTTATCAAGCTGCACACTTCAATTTACCTTTAGTAATAAATTGGTGTTTTTTGACATACCCAGTTGTAATTTATTTTCAAACTGTTTAGAACCTGGTGATTTTATTGTATGATCTTCCTGGGGTGACCCTGAACGGTAAGTAAAATTATCTGTATTTTGAAGGAGGAACAAAAGCACCAAGTAGTTGAAGTTCTGATATATAGCTCGTACACTGAAGTAGACAAAGTGTGACTCAAATCCGTGGAATCCTACTCTAGAGACTGTGCTGTTAACAACTATGTTATTTTACATTTTAAATAAATAAGTAAGTAAATAAATACATAAATAAAGTAACTGATAATAAAAAAAAAGAAAAAACAATTTTAGCGGGTTTGATGTGGAGAGAATAAGAGAAAAAGCATAAACAAACGTGAGGAATAGAAAAGAAGACAAACTACAGATAAAAATAGTTCTAAGCAATCACTCCGAACAAATTCATACCAAGTCACCTGAAACTAGCAATGAAAGGGATGACTGGACAAATAAAGATTGGCCAAGAGTGTAAAGAGTAGGCAGAAAACTTACTGGAACATAGGAATAAAAAAAATAGAGAATAATTTGGAAAGATAAGGGAAGTTCTGTCCTCCAAAAGGACATCAGATCAATCATTTTTACAGGTTGAATTTTGACACATTGTCAAGAACGTCATTGCTTAGTTAAATAGATGCAGAGCATGGAGAAAATAAAAAAAAGTTTCCTAACTCCTTTTATGAGGCTACTAACCTTGATAAGAACTGGATAAGCTAGGGGCGCCTGGGTGGCTCAGTTGGTTAAGCGTTGGACTCTTGGTTTCGGCTCAGGTCATGATCTCCTGGTTTGTGAGATCCAGACCCATGTCATGCTCTGTGCCTCCAGTGGGGAGCCTTCTTGGGATTCTCTCTCTGCCCCTCCTGCATGCATGCATGCCCCTTTTCTCTATCTTTCAAAATAAAGAAACATAAAAACTTTAAAAAGGAACTTTATAGGGTTATTGCAATCCACGTGCTTTCTGGATCCCTTCTCTTTGCTCCTTACCAGTCTTGGAGTCCATGGTTCATGATTATTAGCACACCATTCTGGAAAACCTCAACTTTCTTACCTTCTATGTACTTAGCTGATTAATTTTCAACACTGTTAACCTAAATATTTGCTTTCTTCCCTTTTTTAGAGTTATAATTAACATATAACACGTATAAGTTTAAGGGGTACAGATGTTGATTTGATACATTTGTATTGCAATACGGTTGCCATTATAGTGTTAGCTAACACATTGAGTGATTAAAAAAGAGCTAAAGCAGTTGGCTTGTGATTCCTTTCTCTCCTGATTACTAGGGATTGATTACTCAGGGAAAGAGAAGGCAGGTAAATCTATCTAATTTCCTTGTGAATCCACTGATAACAAGATCTCCTTAAAATAGTCTAAACATATCCACTGGGAAGGGAGCTGCTACCTCTGTGATGATTCTATCAAGATGTTCCTGGTTTAAGAGTGCTTCTGGTAAACAAAACTATAATGTATGGATTTACAAGGCATAGTACCTGGAGAATGCCACATAAGCTAAGCATTTTTTCTGGGTATAGAATAAAGACGTTTGGTAACCTAAATATATTCTGGCTTAAGGACTGAAATCTCTCTTAAAGTTCTCATCTCTTACTCTGGGCTAATGATAAAGCACTCTTGACATCTCAGACCCCTCTCTGTTTCACCCATGTCTCTTGATTGTATTCTTGAAGTATTAGAAAAGCTTGATACAGGGTAAGATCTCGAATATTCTGATTTGTTATGTGTGCGAGTTTAGCTAGGACATTAGATTTTGAATAGATTCTGTGCTCTCACAGACAGCAGCACAGATGGGCTGCTTTGGCTCTTAATGATCATTTGTTTTTAGTCGGAGTAATCATTTCACTATAGCACAGTAAGACTATCGAAGACTACTGTTTAACCTGCCAAGATTCCAAAAAAAAAATTCATACTCTTTGTTTTTCTATCTTTATAAAGTTCTAATCTACATTTTACAATATCTATTACAACAGATATTCTTGGTTCCAGTGAAGACATTCTAGAAATTAGGGTTAAATATACAAAATATTGCCACTAACAAACATTTAAAATATATTCACCTTTAATAAAATACAGATATTTTTTAGAAGATTTGCAAAGTTCTCTTTTCTAGGATTCTCAAAACAAAATAATAATTAACATTTGTATAGTAGTGTATAATTTACAAACAACATATACAAACTGTCCCAGTGATAACAGGATATACTGAATAAAGTTTCTGCAAATAATTCAATAAGGTCTATTAGGGATTTTATCAATTGATTGAATGTGATTTAAAAAATCTTATCTACACTAGGATTTACCTATACAGTGACCTAAATATTATTTCCAAATTCAAGACTTATTTTATTATGCACATGAAAAATTTAAAACTATTTTTTCTTATTTTGAATGCCAGCATATTTAAATGCCACTTTGTCCAATACTCACGAAGAAGCTAGAAAGATGCCGACAAAGAAACCCAGCATTTGCCTGTAATAATAATTCACGTAGAGAAACAATAGAAGCATTTTTGAAAGATACAGGGAAAAAAGACTGTAAGAGAAATTTTCTGTTTGCTTCAATTAAATTTATGAACTCTTTTACCTAGAGGACTTATGACAGGCTTTCTTTCATTAGTTTAGAAGAGCTAATTGGAAACTGTAAATGATGAATTACTTAATTCCCATGGTAAGAAGGAGACACCAGGGCCGGCAGAAGAAAAAAAACAATGGAAAAAAAAACCCACTTTCCTTGCTAAGAGTCTCAACTTTTCCCCTAATCTGTCCCCAAAAGCGTGCCAAATATGTCTAAAATGAGGATGAGTATAATTGTACCGTGCATTAAAATACATTCATTGGTTTGTGGTTTTAATTATACATAACAAAATGGGAATGAAATAAAAAATTGAGAAACAGGAAGCTATGTTACATAGGTCCTGTGAAAAGCTAGTGAACACTTCAACGATGGTCAAATCTAAGTTGGAATATAGTAAGAGCTCTTTTTACTGCAGCCAGAAGCCAGAATTCTAGCATGGCCTTTCTGGGCCACTTGTTCTATGTCTGTTCTGAGACATGTGGATTCTCCCCAGTGTATCACCAAACTCTGGGGAGGATTTTGGCCATCTTACAGTGGATTATTGCCCAGGCATTTATAATCTGGGGAAAAAACAGAACAATAGCATCAAGGAAAACAGTCGGTATAGAATAAAATGTGGTTTCTTACAGTTTTAATTATTTAATAATTATGTACAAACTAATCTTTTGAGCCCCGTGCGTGGAGAAACTATGAGTCATTGCCAAAGCGGTGGAAAAGCCAGTCAGCAAAGAACAACCTGAAGGAGGAATGGCCTGGAAACAATCAATATCTTGGGGTTTGGGAGGTTCAGGGATAGAGATCTCTGCTTGTAAATGGATAATAAAAAACACAGGATTAACATCAGGCCTCTCTTTGGCTCAAAACTCCCATATTATTCATGATTTCACTTGAGTAAAAGTCAAATTCCTTACTGTGATCCACAAGGTCATATAGTATCTGGGCCCATAGTATCCCACTGACTTCATTCTTATTCTTTGCCCTGTCCTCGCCCTGGTCAGATCACACCTTGGCCCCCATTTCACTAAATGGGCATAGAACAGTGGGTTTGAAGCTTAGAAACACTAACTTAGTAATGGGTAGTGGACAGTCTTATAGCCACTTAGTATCACACATCCATCTACACGTATCTGAACTTTCATAAAACAACAAAAACATCTCTATGCCTGCATCTAACAATCTGATACCAACTTTTGTACCAATTGAGATGTTCTCTCCTTGAGCTGAGGAGGTGCAAGGTACCAACAGTCATTCATCCATCTTTGGGACAGAGGTGCATTATCTTTCCAGGTACATCAATTACCCTTAAAACTCGGTCACAATCCCAGCTTAATATTCAGTTACCTAAAATCTAAACTGTTAACAACAACAACTTTATAAAAGATAATAGTAGGAAGAAGAGAGAATAGTGGATGTTCACATACATAGCAATTGAGAAAAATATGATGTTATATTCTTCATTTCTGTAACTCATGATGAGACAGTAGCAGATATTTGGTTTGTTTGTTTTTCCCACTACACTTACATGTTTCCTTTGCCTTAATTGAGGAGATGACTGGTAGAGTGAGACAAACTTACATTTCAATTCAGATTTTTCAATTCTGTGCTTCTGGGTTAAAATAGATAATAAAACAATACAATCTGGACTGCAAAGCTAGGAATTCAGGAATATCATCCAACTAATATTTTCTCCATCTCATTTGCAGAAATATCACAAAAATGCATTTGAAGAAAGACTTCTGGGTAGCTGAGGACAATAGTGTCAGTATAGCTACACATCTCCAAAAATATCTTTCCCAAACCATAAATAAAACCAAGAGGAAAGTAAATTCTACACAAAACTACAGCCTCAGCATAGCTTGAAGACAAAGAATGCTGAAGCTACAAAAAACTTTGAGTAAAACAAAAAAAGTCACCACATCCCATCATGCTTTCTCTCACGTTGCAAAGCCAGCTCCATCCATTTCCAAGGCTTTGTGGTAAACAAAGGCAGACTGAGAGAAACTGGGGATGACAGAAGAAGGAGCCTAATGAGTGGATCTCATTGTGATTTGGAAAATAAAACACCAAGAAGATGAAATCGATCAAAAACAGAAACAAAAAACCCCACAAAAGCTGAGGAAGTGTTCAGAAGATCTAGCCATAAAACAGAAAGAAATAATTCTAAGTGTGCTCAATTTAAAGGTACAGGGATTTAGGGGCGCCTGAGTGGCTCAGTCGGTTAAGCGTCCGACTTCCGCTGAGGTCATGATCTCCCAGTTCTTGGGTTCGAGCCCTGCATCGGGCTCTGTGCTGACAGCTCAGAGCCTAGAGCCTGCTTCAGATTCTGTGTCTCCGTCTGTCTGCCCCTCCCCCACTCATGCTCTGTTTCTTGGAGTCTCGAAAATAAATAAATAAATAAAATTAAAAAAAAAAAAAAAAACTCCAGGCATTTAAAGGGCCAGGCACAACTCTCAAAACATACATGATTTTAAAGGACAGGAATAATGAAACAAAGAATATTTGAAATGTATAACTTCTATACATTTCAACATGTATTAAATGTGTTAAGTTCAATTATTCAATATATTTTGAATATTTGATATTTAATATATTCGTTAATTCTATGTATTGAATATATAGTCACCTTTTGGCAACTAAGTAGTAAAGGAGAAAAGTAAAATTAAATGGCTCTTTGGCAGGATTCTTAGATATATTATGAAAAGTGTAAGTAACAAAAGAAAACATAGGCAAAATCAGATTTTCTCAAAATTAAAACCTTTTATGCACAAATGAACATTGTCAAGAAATGGAAAAGACCACCTATAGAATGGGGAAACTATTTGCAAATCTTATATTTGACATGAGTCTAGTATCCAGTATATAGAAAGAACTCTTACAACTCAGCAAAAAAGAAACACAACTCAATTAAATGATAGGCAAAGTTCTTGAATAGATATTTCCAGAAGATATACAAATGACTAACACATGCATGAAAGATGCTCATCATTATTGGTCATTAGGGTAATGAAAGTGTGAGTCAAAACCTCAAAGAGCTATCATCCCCTATGGCACTACAGCAAACAATAATAATACTCAGAAAATATCTAGTATTAGAAATGATGTGAAGAAATTAGAACACTCCTCCACTGCTGGTGGGAGTGCAACATTGGTCAGCCACTGTGGAAAAAACAGTTTGGCAGTTCCTCAGAAAAGTAAATGGAGGATTTATCCACATGTGGCCCTTTATCTCCCTTTTAGACTGATTCCCCAGAGAACTTAAAACAAGTACTCAAAGTAGTATATGTGCACGGAAACAGTTCAAATGTCCATCAGTGGAGGAATGGATACAGCGATTTTGGCATAAACACACAATACAATCAAACGAATGCCAGTCTTGTTGGGGTTGGGACAAGCAACACATTTGTGTTCTACATTCGCTTTCCTCTCTGACACAGTAAGTTAAGGGTCAGCAGGAATCAATGTGGAATGCATTATTACCCAACTATAGTCTCTGAGGACTAGTGGCCAGCCAACACAGATGAAAAAATCAGGCATAGGCTTTCTCTTGCATGAAAACCATACCCAGATTATAGGCATCCTTAAAGGAAGTACTAGGCTGGCATTACAGTAACGGATCTATAGGGCACATCTGATTTGCCAGCAATGTTAGGAAACCCTGCAATTCAAACAGAAGGAATCTCATACTAGTCCAGCACAGATGGATTTTACTTTAGATGAAATTTGAAAAGCTAGATCTAAAGAGTGATTTGCAAAAACTTGATAGTGGGAAGGTAGTTTCTTATATTTACTTAGTGTTAAGGAAAAAGCTACAATGGTTTTAAATGCAGTCTGTGAGGGGCAATCAGGGAAAACTGTAGATACAATATATAATCTATAATAAATGCTGGACAAAAGAAAGAAAGAAAGAAAGAAAGAAAGAAAGAAAGAAAGAAAGAAAGAAAGAAAGAGAGAGAAAGAAAGAGCCATTATAATAGACTAAAATCATAGAATGTTTCAAAATATTGGCATTTTGAGGGACGCCTGGGTGGCTGAGTCAGTTAAGTGGCTGACTTCTGCTGTCATGATCTCACGGTTCATGGGTTTGAGCCCTGCATCTGGCTCTGTGCTGACAGTGCAGACCCTGCTTGGGATTCTCTGTCTCCCTCTCTTTCACTCTCTCCCCTTCCCCTGCTCATTTTTTTTAACATTGGAATTTTGATAAAATGCACATAAAAAAACCCAACCCATGGCACATGGAAACTTGAGCAGGTAGGCTAAGAGACACATAATCTGTAAAGGCTGTATAGGGAGTTAAATGCTATCGATCAATTAAAATATAGGCCAAAAGTAACTAAAAAATTCAAATGTAAATGGACTAAACAATCCAACAGAAGGCAGAAATTGGCAGAACTTACTTTAAAAATGTGTTCCAGCTACATGCAGTCCACAAGAGAACACTTTAGATTCAGAGACACAAATAGGTTGAGAATAAAAGGATATGAAACAAAATTTAATGCAAACAGTACCCCAATGAAAACTAGAGCAGCTATATTAATATAAGCAAAATAGATTGTAAGACCAAAATTGTTACTACAGAAAACTGTTACTGGAGAAGAATATTTTTTATAATAATTAAGGGGCCAGTGTATCTGGAAGATATAAAATTTATAAACATACATGCACCTGACAACATGTCATCAAAATACATCAAGCAAAACTGACAATATTGAACAGATCAGATGATTCAACAATAATGAAGACTTGAATACCCACCTTTCAATGACTGATAAAACAACTAGGCAGAAGAGGAACAAGGAAATATAAGCATTGGATAAGAACACGAATCAACTAAAACTAACAGAATTCTGTGAAACAGACCAACCAACCAAATACAGCCTTTCTTAAAAGCAAATGGAATGTTATCTGAGATATACCATACATTAGGCTATAAAACAGGCCTCAATGAATTTAAATAATTGAAATACAAAGAACGTTTCATGACCACAGCTGAATCAAAGCAACAATGGAAAGAAATTTGAGAAAATCACAAATCTGTGGAAATTAAACAACGTGTCCTCTTCTTTTTTTTTTTAAGTTTACTTATTTATCTTGAAGGAGACAGAGACAGCAAGAGTGGGGAAGGGGCAGAAAGAGAGAGAGAGAGAGAGAGAGAGAGAGAGAGAGAATCTCAAGCAAGCTCTGTGCTGCCAGCACAGAGCCAGTACAGCAGCCACGAAACTGCAAGATCATGACCTGAGCTGAAACCAACTGAGCCACCTAGGTGCCTTAACAGCATGTCCTCTTAAGTAACCAATGGATCAAAGAAAAAAAAATACTAAAGGAAAAAAGAATACATACATATATATATATATGTATATATACACACACACATATATGTACACACACACATATATATACACATGCACACACAAATATATATATGCACATATACATTTATAGTATATATATGCACATATATATTTATAGTATATATATATAGGGTATATTTATAGTATATATAGTGTATATATATATAGAGAGTGTATATATATATATACACACATATATATGCACATATATATTTATAGTATATATATATATATAGTATGTATACTACATATATAGTGTATATTTATAGTATATATGTAGTGTATATATAGTGTATAATTATAGTATATATAGTGTATATATATATACACACACGTATATGCACATATACATTTATAGTATATATATAGTATATATATGCGCATATATATTTATAGTATATATATAGTATATATACTACATATATAGTGTATATTTATAGTGTATATATAGTGTATAATTATAGTATATATATAGTGTGTATATATATATATACACACACACATATATATGCACATATACATTTATAGTATATATATAGTATATATATGCACATATATATTTATAGTATATATATAGTATATATATAGTATATATAATATATACTATACATAGTATATATAGTGTATAATTATAGTATATATATAGTGTATATATATATATACACACACATATATATATATACACACATATATATATTTATAGTATATATATATTTCCTTTAGTATTTTTAGTATATACATATATATATTCATAGATAGGAAGGGATTCTGGGTGGATTAGAAATTTTTACAAATTTCTGGAAAGCAGAGAAGAAAGATTACTCTGGATTAGGAAACTACAGTCCTATATTTGTTTTCTCTTTCTGTGTTACCAAAACCTTCCCAGCTTCAAGTGACATGATTTTATTATCCTAGGGTTTCTCTGAGTAGGAAGTCCAGACCCAGGTTAGGTGGGTGCTGCATTCAGGGTCTCAAGAGGCTGAAATAAGAGTCTGCTGGGACTATGGCCCTACCAGGGATCCAGGGAGCCACATTCTGGTCCTCTTCCAAGCTCATTCACCTAGCTGGGAGAGTTCGGTTCCTTGCAGTTGTAGTTCTGAGGTCCTCAGCCACTATAGAAGGCTTAATGTTTCCTGTCATGTGTCCCTCTTCACATATGGCATTTGCTTCTTCAGGGCCCAAGGGAAGGCTTTTCTTCTGCTTGGAATCTCTTCTTTTGGGAAGGAGCTGATTAATTCTGATTCACTCAGGACAATTTCCCTTTTGATTAACTGCAAGTCAACAGATCCCCGCAATAAAATCCCAATTATTTCTTGATTCTCTCTCATACTCAAAGGGGGGAGATGAGACAAGGTGTGTATACCTGAGTGCAGGAATCTTGGGGGCCATCTTAGGATTCTGTTGTCACGAGTTCCAACTGCAAAACGAGGAAGGGACACCAGAACTGGAGGTCTAGGAATAACCAACAAAGTATGAAGGACTAAGCTAAAGGACTAAAACAGGCCTGAATATTTGTTGAATATGTGTGCATTTGCATGCTTTATTCTGTAATTATCTTTTATTTATTTATTTACGTTTTATTTATTTTTGAGACAGGGAGAGACAGAGCATGAACAGGGAGGGTCAGAGAGAGGGAGACACAGAATCACAAACAGGCTCCAGGCTCTGAGCTGTCAGCACAGAGCCTCACGCGGGGCTCGAACTCACGGACCGCGAGATCATGACCTGAGCGGAAGTCGGCCGCTCAACCTACTGAGCACCCAGGCGCCCCTGTAATTAGCTTTTAAGATGAGGTCAACTGAATTTATTTCCTAAATATCAACCTAATTATCTGTATAACAATAATTAAACAACTCTCATTCCAATTGATTTGAGATAGCTTATATTTAATATATGAAATTATCCCTTATAACAAATGCTATTTTTGACTTTTATGTATCTATTACTGAGCTGTAAAATGACTACTTGTGTTTTATAATATCTTATAGCACCTGCTAGATCTAACCATACTACATACCACTAATTATATATCTTTCCCCATTATTTTTTGCCTTTTTTGCCCTCTTATTCTTTCAGGAAAGCTTTATGATAAAAACAATATTTTGTCAAATTTCCTCCAGGGATGACATTGGTTTTGTTTGTATTTGTGCAATAAATGATAAAGCTGAAAAACTCTGATACGTTTTATAATGCAAATATCTACCTTCTCATGTCTATTTTAAAAATCTTCCTTTAGAATTTTCTCTCATATACTTTCCATGGGCATCTTATTACTAATCCTTGTACTTAAGATAACTTGCAACGATCCTAGTCAGTGATCTCAGAGAGGGAAGCATATTGACAAGCACCTTCCCAGAGTCAAACATTTTGATTCAGATACACTAAGAAGTAAAGACTTTTTAACAAAATTCCTATCCATACAGAATTGGTGAGATAACTATGCTAATCGGCTTATTACTAGCCTGGCGCCTGTAAGATTTCAACCTGGAAAAGGCATCTTCCAAGATAGCAAATGGCAGCCAAAGTCAAGGTTCCTGTCCACCCCACCCCAAACACACATAATAAATGTGGCCCAGCCATGAGGCTTAGAATGAAATGCATTAGTAGCAACGATGACATTACTACTCTTGCCACCTCCCTGGCCATTAGTGGGACTGGGCAAAGAGAATATAATACGGTTCTGTCCTGAATTCCATCTCAAGATGGTGAGTTGGGCTTCTTATCGTGTCATCCACATTCTTTATTGTCTACTTGAACCACAGTTGCCAACTGGACTCATTAGAAGTTATTTATAGTGTATTGATAACTCCCTTAAAAATCTGTTGAAATTAACTTCATATATAAAGTGAATAACCCAATTTTTACACTTAATTTTCTGCAGGCTAAAGAGTACTACCTTTGTAATTTATTGAGGCATCAGATACTTTCAAATTATTTTGATAAGTGCATAATTGCTCGCTTATCTCTTGTTAATGGTAGTAAATTTAGAAGCTGGAGTTAAAAACTAAGTAATAGGCATTGAAATGAAGCACTAATTGGGAATTATGTATCATCAAATCTTGGGCCCATTAATGATTATACATCATATTTTTCCATAGTCTGTTGAGCCTAATAAAAGCTTGAAAAATAAGTCATGTTGTTTGAAAATCATGAAGCTTAATAGAACTTTTAATGTGATATTTTATCATAACTGGAAGGTATCCTATAGTATTAATAAAAGAACTCTACCAGTGACCTGCTTAATTGGCACTATCCAACAAATGTATTTTGATTGAGATTAATGGTCACTAATGTTAAAACTTATAAATAGGTTAAATTTCAATGCTAATGCTAATGAATTTTTAATTCCTAATTAAAAATGCTTTCATCAGTGATATGTAAATTCATACTGTCACATTTGGATTCTAATAAAATGGTACTAAATGTGATGGTGTTTATTGAAATAATTATTAATTACTTCTTTAATGATAAGTCTGTAAATTGAACATTAAAAAGTGATTTCAAGGTGATTTTGAAATCATATCTGTATTCAACATATTCACATTAGGTTGTTGTATGTTTTACAATTTGTAAAGTTTTATATTTAATTTCAAGACTTTTGAATCTGTATTATTTGATAAGGAGAGAGTTTATTATAAATATATATCATGGACAACTGAGCCAATTTTTTAATAAAGTCTTTTAAGTTACTTAAGGTTCTAAAGAAATATAATAACATTTTTTATTATTCTTTCTTGCCCTGAAAATCCATTAAATGTATTAGAATGTGAAAAATCTTTTAAAATGCTGATCCTCAGTTAGTAAATCTACAACTATCATCAAAGAAAAATAGAAAATTTCTTGCCATTGTATTTCTTCTTAAGGTAAATTTTACATATGGTAAAGTTAATGGATTGAAGGCATACAATTCAATGAGTTTACACATATATACCTTTGCATAACAAATGCCTCATCGAGATATACAATATTTTCATCTCCTCAGAAAGTTCCCTTGGGTCCCCTAGAAGTCAATTTTCATCTTTCCAATTATTCACTGTTCTCACTTCTATCACCATAAATTTGTTTTCGCTGCTCTAAAAAGAAAAAGAAAAAAGAAATCCTATTTGTTCCTTCACTCAACAGTGTTTTGAGATTTATCAATATCATGTGTATCAGGATCAGTAGTTCACTGTTTTGATTTACATCATTGTCTAAGTATACCGGCATTTGTTTATTTATTCTCATGTTAATGGGCATTTTGGTCATTTACCGATTTGGGGTATCATGTGCCAATGCTTTTAGTGAGGTCATGGGGGTAGGTGTTTAAATTTAGAAGCAGTTAATCTTTTCGTACTCCTGTAGGAAAGGCATACAACTTCCAATTGCTTCAACATGGTAGTCGACACTTGGTGTTGTCAAGCTTTAAAATTTTAATCATTCTAGTGGTTTTGACGTAGTACCTTATTTTGATTTTAATTTGCATTTCTCTAAATTCCAATGACTTAGAGAAATATTTTATGTGCTTGCTGTCCATTCATGTCTTATGTTTTGATTTATCTATTCACATTATTTCCCACTTTGTTGTTTTGTCTTTTTTGTTTTTTGAAAATAAAACTTTACATATTCTAGATACATATCTACTGTCATATATTTGTATTTCAGATATTTTCTCCCAGTCTCTGGATTGTGTTTTAAGTTACTTACCTTTTGATGAGCTGAAATGTTAAATCCTGAAGTCTAAATTATTATTTTATTACTCTGTGGTCAGCAGTTATGTGTTTTCTGAGATAACCTTTGGCCGCCTTCAATTCGATGAAGATATTAGTTCTGTGTTGTCTTCTAGAAGCTTTATAGTTTTACCTTTAATATTCATGTTTTATCTTTAATTACTTTGTTATATGTTATGAAGAATGGGTCAAGATTCATTTTTTTTCTATGTGTTTATCCAGTTTGTTCCAGTTCCATTTGTGGAAAGGTTGTTCTTTCTCTCATTAAATTGTCTTGCTTTCATGATCATAAATCCGATGGTTATGTATGACAGTCTACTTTTGAAGTATCTACTATGATACATTGAACAATATACCTATATGCAAACACAACAAACCTTTTTCAAAGTGCTGTATGTAAGTTCTCAGAATCACACAGTCTGAGTCCTTCAACTTCAGCTAATTTTTAGAAATTATTCTAGGGCCTCCTGGGTGGCTCAGTCAGTTAAGCATCTGACTTTGGCTCAGGTCATGATCTCAGTTTGTGAATTCGAGCCCCGTGTAGGGCTCTGTACTGGCAGCTGAGAGCCTGGAACCTGGTTCAGATTCTGTGTCTCCTCTCTCTGCCTTCCCTCCCTTGCTTGTGTTCTTTCTCTCTCTATCAAAAATAAAAAATATTTTAAAAATTAAAAAAAAGAAACTACTGTAGTTATTTAAGTCTTCTGTTACAATCAGCTTACAGAGTTCTACCAAAAACAAAAAAAAGTCTGTTCAGTTATCAGTTGGAATTTAGACAAATTTAGAGATCACTTTGGGAGAAAATTAACATCTTAAAAATAATGTCTTCCAGGGGCGCCTGGGTGGCGCAGTCGGTTAAGCGTCCAACTTCAGCCAGGTCACGATCTCGCGGTCCGTGAGTTCGAGCCCCGCGTCGGGCTCTGGGCTGGTGGCTCAGAGCCTGGAGCTTGTTTCCAATTCTGTGTCTCCCTCTCTCTCTGCCCCTCCCCCGTTCATGCTCTGTCTCTCTCTGTCCCTCAAAAGATAAATAAACGTTGAAAAAAAAATTAAAAAAAAAATAATGTCTTCCAATCTATTAACATGGTATATATATCCACCTATTTAGATTTTCTTTATTCTTTAAAATGTTTATTTGTTTATTTTGAGAGAAAGAGAGTGTGTGTGTGTGTGTGTGTGAGCAGGGGAGGGGAAGAGAAAGAAAGAAAGAGAGAGAGAGAGAGAGAGAGAATCTGAAGCCGGATCTGTGCTGTCAGTGCAGAGCCTGACCTGGGGCTTGAACCCACGCACCAGGAGATCATGACTTGAGCTGAAATCAAGAGTTAAATGCCCAACCGACTGAGCCACTTAGGGATGCCTCGATTTTCTTTAATTTCACTCATTGGCAACTTAATTTTAAATGCAGTGTAGTTTTTGGTACAAATGTTTAAGTCTCACACATTGTTTAATTTACTTATCAGTGTTCTAAGTGCTTTGATACTGTTATAAATAGCGTGGCTTTTAGGTTATTTTTCAGTTGTTTGCTAGTAGTTTATAAAAATATAAATGATTTTTGTGTACTTGGTACTGACCTTATATTTTCAGAACGCAGCAAAGAGCAAGATGGCGAAAGACCAGAGGAGAACACTTCTTCTCCTTCTTCTTTTTAAAAAAATTTTTTTTAGTGTTTGTTTATTTTTGAGACAGAGAGAGAGACAGAGTGTGAGCAGGGGAGGGACAGAGAGAGAGGAAGACACAGACTCTGAAGCAGCTCCAGGCTCCGAGCTGTCAGCACAGAGCCCAACGTGGGGCTCGAACTCATGAACTGTGAGATCACGACCTGAGCTGAAGTCGGAAGCTTAACCGACTGAGCCACCCAGGTGCCCCTAGAGGAGAGCACTTCTGATTACTCACAGTATACTGACCTGCCGGACTCCATGGAATCTTAATTTTAAGGATAAAGATATTGTGTATAATATTTTATATAATATTTATTTATATATATTTTATATATATATATATATTAAGGATAAAGATATTGTGTATAATATTTTATATAATATTTATTTATATATATATATAATATAAAATTATCACAGTTAACCTTGCAGTAGTATGCCAGTTGTACTTCTACTTCCTGCTTCTTGTCTTTTATGATGTTTTTTCGTGCATTTTGTTTCCTTGTGTGTTATAAACCCCATAATACATGAATGCTATTCATGAACAATTAATCAACTGTTTAAGGTGATTTCAAAAATTTTAAAAAGCTCCATCATACATATTTAGCCACACATTATCCTTTTCTCTTGCTCTTCATTTCTTTTCTAGGTGCAAGTTTGCATGTGATATCATTTTCTGTTGGCGTAAAGAAACTCCTTTAGCATTCCTTCAAGTTTAAACTCAAGTTTAAAAATATTAGTGATAAAATCTCTCAGCTACTGTTTTGTTTTGAAAAAGAGTAATTATTTTGCCATTGATTTTTGAAAGATATTTTCTTTTTTAAAATGTTTATTTATTTTGAGAGAGAGAGAGAGAGCACGTGAGCAGGTAGGGGCAGAGAGAGAGAAGGAGAGAGAGAATCCTGAGCAGGCTCCACAGTCAGTGCGGAGTCCAACACAGAGCTCGATTTCACGACTGAGATCACGACCTGAGCAGAGTCAGATGCTTAACCAACTGAGCCACCCAGGTGCCCTGAAAGATATTTTCAGACCAGAATTCTGGGTTGACGGCTGTGTGTGTTTCCTTACATTACTTAAAGCATGTTTCTCCATGTTTTCAGATTTGCAAAGACTTTTGTGTATCTGATCGAGTTATTTCATCCATGTCTTTGAAAGATATTGCCTGCGGGTAAAGAATTCTAAATTAACAACTTCAGCTTTCTTTTAGTAGCTTGAAAATGTTGCCCGTGTGCATGAATTTCGGTTGCCCTGGTTTAGTTAGAGACTAACTCAGCAACACACTTAAAATTTCAGCAACCCCAGTCTGTCAACTGTGAGTAATTTCATAAAGTGCAAATATTGCTTCTAGCTTCGTAGTCCACACACAGCTATGTAAATAACACACACACGTCATGGTTGGTGCTCAATCATGTCACTTATTTCAGATTCCGCCGGTGACACTGCATTTGGTATTCAGATCAAACGCAGACAGCAAAAAACCCAAGCAAAACAAAACAAAACAAAGTGTGTGTTTGCGTTTCCAATGCCTCCCGGCGAGAAACCTATCTGATGTTTTAAAACAATGGATAATCAAAAGAGGAAATTGGCCAACAGAGATGGACGTGCAGCAAAGAAATGAAAAGTGACATAACATTGGGAGTGTAATTCCAATGGAACATACACTGAGTCATGCGAGAAATAGCAGGTTTGGGGATGTCGACAATGACGTTATTAAAAAAAAAAAAACTCTAGACAGGCAGCTAGAGGAATTCAGCAAAAGCCAACTTACTGATGTAATGAACAAACTGTTTTTGACAAAAGGGGTAAGAGGTCGCACAGGAAGTGACGTCAGCACTGCCTTATGTGTGTTTCATTCTTATCTGTAGTGGATGCTAACTAAATATTATCTTATGGTTGTAATAAAAATTCCATTACTCTGTCACCGTACAGAATAACGTAATTCCTTTTATTTATTTCTTGAATATGGTCATTTACAGGAAAATGTAAATACATCAAACCAGATGCACAATTTTTGGTGTGGACTGTGATGGTTTTAATATGCATGAAATAATCTTTCTACCATGAAAAAAACTTTTCTATGACCTTCCACACAGAGTCAGCTGTCTTGTCTCCTTCATGGTCATTTTGGTAAGTGGCATCCCTCATTCATAAATCTTTTGTTGTAATAATGGCTTATCAAATCCCTCGTTCACCTCTGCATGTTAAATATGTCTTTGTTAGTCAGGGGCTCTGACTTTAAATTATCAAATTGTCTTTGTTTTACTTTTTTCTGAAAGCTTACTGTGTGAAATGCATTTTTTCCTGTATTTTAATGTTACATTTTGGTTAATTTTAATTATAATTAAGCATTATGAAAGAGTTTGTATGTTTTGTTAGACTAGAAACGTAAATAAAAAAAATAAATGTGTTATTCCTTCTTTCGCAGAATCTTCTGAAGGAAAAAATTAGGTAACATTTTTAAGAAAATTCTTTCTCATATAGTAAAGATGTAAAGACATACTTTAATTAGAAAATACCCAATTAGGGGTACCAGGGTGACTCAGTCCGTTGAGCATCCGACTCTCAATTTTGGCTCAGGTCATGATCTCATGGTTTGTGGGTTCAAGCCCCACACGAGGCTTTCAGCACAGAGCCTGCTTGGGATTTTCTCTCTCTCTCTCTCTCTCTCTCTCTCTGCCTCTCTCCCACTCATGCACATGTGCTCTTTCTCTCTCTCTTTGTCTCTCCCTCTCACAAAAAAATATAAATAAACATTAAAAAAAAAAGAAACTGGGGTGCCCAGGTGGCTTAGTCAGTTGAGCATCTGACTTCTACTCAGGTCGTGATCTCACAGTTAATGAGTTCAAGCCCTGCCTCGGGCTCTGTGCTGACAGCTCAGCGCCAGGAGCCTGCTTCAGATTCTGTGTCTCCTTCTCTTTCTACTCCTCCTCTGCTTGCACACTGTCTGTCTGTCTCTCTCTCTCTCTGTCTGTCAATGAATAAACATAAAAAAAAGAAGGTACCCAATTATACATTGGGAATCGTAGTCAGAAGGCATTTTCATAAGTAAGATTTGTTTGTAAGCTAAAAGCTCTATAAGAATTATGGCTTTGTCATTTATATTTTTCTTTAAAAATACTTATTTATTTATTCATTCATTTATTCATTTATTCACTTATTTTTGAGAGAGAGACAGAGAGCACACACAACAAGGGAGAGGGGCGAAGGGGGAGAGAGAGAGAGAAAGAGAGAGAGAGAGAGAGAGAGAGAGAGAGAGAGAGAGAGAGAGAATCTTAAGCAGGCTCCGTGCCCAGTGTGGTGTCTAATGCAGGGCTCAACCTCATGACTGCGAGATCCTAACCTGAGCTGAAATTGAAGAGTCAGACGCTCAAGTAACTGAGCCACCCGGGCATCCCTGTCATTTTTATCTTTAGAGAGGGAGTCAGTTTCTCTTATTTTCATATGAAATTTGCATTTTTTCACTATATCCTCTTATTGAACATTTTTGGTGTCCAGAAATATTTCTCTTTAATGTTATTTCAGAGGGATTGGGGAGCCAACTCATGAAATGAGTATTGAAGTTATCTTCAAGGGCTTTCCATGCACCCTGAGCAGGAGGCATGGGGTTGAACATATTCAGGATCTCAACAGAAACATTTCAGATGACTTAGATTAATCAAACCTAGGAAAATCCAAATCATATAACAACAGTAGGGAATGATGTACCTAACTACAGAGTATGAAATAAAAAAATAATATCCTTGATGCTTACCTTGAAGATTGATGACTGAGAGGTAACAGCAAGATTTCCCGATATTTCTTTACGTAGCTTATTCTGTTTGCGATGCTGGTTGATGGAGAATATGTACAGAAAAACAGATGTGGATTCTGTTTCCATTAAGGGTTTTGATTATATTATGGTGTAAGGTATAAAGTAATATGTTTTATGGGAAGTGTATTAATAAATCAGTATGGAAATTTGAAAAAAGTAAGTGAAGTCTGATGGTAAGTAAATGGAAAAGGCTTCATAGAGATGTTTGAACGTGTTCAAAATGGTAAAGAGGAAGCATGTTAAAATACAGAAACCTGATCTAAGCCCAATGTGAAAATGGGGAAAATAGAAAGTAAATCGAGCTATAAATAGGTACCCAGACACTGGATAACTTGGACACACCTCCCTCCCCATGAAAACACATATATTAAGTATATAACTCTGCAAATTCAGGTAGGAATCAGATTGTGGAAGAACTCAATCTTCTAGATGTCCTAGGGACTTGGACTGGATTCAAGAGGGGCTGGATCATGGGCACCTGGCTGGCTCAGTCAGTAGAACATGCAATTCTTGATCTCAGGGTTGTGAGTTCAAACCCCATGTTAGGTGTAGAGATTATTTAAAAAATAAAACAAAATCTTTAAAAAACAACGGGGTAGATCAGCTGACTTTTGAGCTGGGCAATGCTATAATCAGAACTGTGCTTCAGAAAATTGGATGGAAATGAATGTAGAGGACACGATTTAAAAGGTGACATCTGGATAGACTAACGTCGCATTCCTCTATGTGGTCTTTACATCACCATTCATTTTGTAACATTTTTTATCTTAATTGGTTCAAACTCCATTAGAATACAAGTTGGCAGCTCATAATTAAACTGTTGGGGTTTTTTCCTAATTAGTTATTTGATTAAAGAAAAGAAATCAAACGCAGACAGATAGAGCTGCTTTATTGCTCTGATAGGAGAATAAACCATGTGTAAGACATCAGAAAAGATCCCAAAGAACTCCCCTCAGCCATGCCACCCTGGCCTCTGAACACAGTCGAACACTGAATGGACAGCAGCAACCAGTTCCTTCAGGACATCATGGTAAGAGAGGAAAGAGATGAGAATATGAACCCTATAATCATAGCTTGCGCATTTCAAGTCCATTCCAGTCACCCGGAATACTTTTGTCCAGTTCTAGCAAGCCGGAAGTCTGTTCTTGCTGTCAGGATGATAAATGAGCCTCAATGTTCCACATATTCATCATATCTAGACTCAGTCATTATAATGTGCTTTATCTGAACATTAACGCAGCAGGCAAATAAAACTGCAGTAAGCATGAAATAGATCAGCTCACCCACTGGTAGGAACAAATTTCTCATAAACACAAAGGTGCACACTTAACAGCACCATAGCCACCACACATGAGTCTTGTATATTCATTCAAGGGGCCCCGATGAGTCTTTCTCCCCAAGTTCATCATCTTTCTTTCTTTTTTATTTTGAAGTTCATTTATTTATTTCGAGAGAGAGAGAGCATGAGCAGGGGAGGGACAGAGAGGGAGAGAGGAACGCCAAGCAGACTCCATGCTATTAGTGTGGAGCTCAACATGGGGCTCAATCTCACAAACTGAGATCATGACCTGAGCCTAGATGAGGAGTTGGGCACTTAACCAACTGAGCCACGCAGGCACCCCCATCATCTTATAATGAATCAGATTTTATTAAGTGCAGGATCATTTACTCCAACACCATTTTAATGAGACTGGTACATGAAGAAGTGATAATCTTGCAAATAAGTCATTTTAACCTTAAGTTGATACATGTCAAATTACATAAACTTAGACAGACATGTGATAGTAATTTCCCCATTCTTTCACACGATACTCATTTGAAGCTATTCTTCTTTTGTTATTTGTACCATTTAAAAAGATTCTTTTATAACCGAGCAGTATTTCTTCTGTGTTGTCAATCATGCATGTTGGATTTAGGAGTCTGATTTCTCCCTAAATAATGTCCTTTGTCCACCTGTTCATCAAAAGAGTTTTTTTTTTTTTCCTCCTGGGCACAGTTACCCTGAACCACACAGATTGGAAATTAAGGTTCATTAAAGTCTTCAATGAGTATATGCCTAGTTATTTTAAACTCTTCTTTAACTTTGAATCTCATTCTCTGGCTCATGAGACAGCAGGTTATCACACATATTATATTTTCATGGCACATGTCAGGATATATTAGAAGGCTGGGTGAGGGCAACATTGGGTAGATGGGAGGTTATGATGTTGGAAAAGCTGTATCTCATCTTCTGGGAAATACACATTCTCACCCCACAAATTACCTGAGAAAAATGAGGAAATTAAAAATTTTTATTTTGTCTTATCGTACAATTCTGAGAAGTAAGAATATGAACTAATATCTAGTGAAATTTGAGTCTGAACTCAATCTTAGGTAGAGTCAGAGTGAGACTTTTTCTTGGTAGTTAGGAGACTAACACAGAGCTTTATGAGGTATCATATTAACAAGTATGTTATTAAACAGATATACCTAGTATCTAGTAAATATTTTTAAAATATTAGTTAGGACTTTGTGGAATATCTTCATATAAAAATACCCTAACAGCTACTGATGCCTATAGAATATTTATGTCATTCTTGTTTAATGTCATTTTTTATGTAAAAAAGAATATTTATATGATTCTTAGCAATTTCATAGTGCCAATATTTTCTATAGGAATGTATGTTATTTATATTTTAATGATATTAGAAAACACAGACAAATAAAGGGCTTTCATAATGTCTCACAGTGATACTAATCACAGAGCCCAATATAGAATGTTTTTCTTGTAACAATAACTTCTTGTTCATTCTATTTTCCTTAAATAAGAAATGCACTTATAAATAGCATATTCAATTTTTCTAATATTTGATAATAGTTTTCTAAAGTTTGTGAAGCTTATCCCTCAATATCCTACAATGTTGTTTTTTACAAAAGCTGATTTTACTTCTATTTCTGGTCATGATAGGACCAGAGACATGATTACTCCATTCCAAGCGACTAAACACTGGACAAAATAGATTAAACAGCTTTCACCCCACCCTCCAGATATTGGATAACAAGTTCTTTAGGATTATAATCACTGAGAAATGAGAAATAAAATAAGATCATTTAATTGTTGCCTTAGTATTCTGCCTAGAGGTAGTGACTTTAACACACACACATATACTTAAATTCTATTTATTTATTTAACAATGGGTTTATTTTACAAATTTAAATTATTTCACTTTCCTTACAGCAAGACTCTGCCAAATACCATTTTTAAATGAAATCTGAGTATGTAAAAGAAATAATACAAAAAGAGTATTGTTTTTATTGGAAAGGGAAGGCAGCTATTTTTGTTGTTACCTTCAACACACTTGCAGGGTAGCCGGTGACAGAACTCCAGAAAACACAGTTGGAAATTCTCAGAGAGTACATTTGTCCCAGCATATTAAATCGGGTTGTAAAATCTTGGTAGAAAGCATTGTTTTTGTATCCTTTCCACGGAATATTCCGAATTAGGTTGTGAGACTTAATTAGGCAATATCAAATTGAAACACATACCTACATGTTATGTGATGTAGGCTCTGTCCATGTCATCATCGAGATTTGAATGAGTTTTTATATTTGATCAACATCAGTCAGTCTGTTTTAACACAGCTAGCCTAATATGACTTATTCTTTGGATATATGTGCTTTTCATTGACGATAGTTATGTCTGCTAAACTAGGTTTACCATTTTGGCATGAAGGGTTGTTTCTACACCTAATTTGTGTTGTCTTGCAAATGTGACTCACACTGTTGATATTTATTTTTGGTCTGAATTATCATAATAAATTATGATTACTTGAGCATTCAGATTTAAGTAGATGATTAATGTAGAATCTATTTAAAATGATGGATTAGGGTACTCTGTAATGATAGTCTTTTATCATTATGATTTATCACATCTTTCCACTAATATGGTCAACCCTTTAAAAATTTATAACTTTTAGACAAAAAGTGTGCATTCTCATCATTTTCAAATGAGAAAAGCATCATTTTAAAATTAAGCACACATTTTAGGCTATCAAAAACTACAATGGCTTGCCTTGAATAGAGTTGTCATTCATTGAATCATTCCATTGTTTTCCTTTTAATAGTCTTACTTATCTTGAGATTTCAGTAAGAAATGAAAGGGTTTACAATTAATTTTAAGTATACATACAGGAATTTTTCCTTCAAAATTATTGTTGTGTTCCTTACCATTTTGTCTAAAATGTCTTTTAAAATATAGACTAGACATTCTATATTTATTCTGATAGCAAGTTATGTGATCATTTCAGATGTGATAACATCTTAACATGTACAAGAGCGTTTTTTACTACCATGAACTATATTCAGTATTCTGTCTGGATGCTGTTGACAGGAAAAAGGGAAACACTTAAATAGCTTGAGTTGCGTTCATTCTAGAACCCACACCTCTTCTGATTTTAATTCTATTTATTGGAAGGTATTTCACATCTTTTGGGATACTGGTGCCTATTTATTAATGTGAATTTCAAAGTATCTAACTTCCTTTTAAAAAAGGGCATAGTAAGGCAGTAAGGAAGCATTAGCCTAACACCCTAGATATAGTAAATATTTCTCCGTTAAATTTTTTTAAATGTTTACTTATTTTTGAGAGAGAAAGAGAGACAGAGAGAATGTGAGCAGGGAGGGCAGAGAGAGAGGGAGACACAGACTTTGAAGCAGGCTCTGGGCTCTGAGCTGTCAGCACAGAACCCAACACAGGGCTCAAACGAGCAGTGAGACCATGACCTGAGCTGAAGTCGGACACTTAACTGACTGAGCCACCCAGGGGCCCCTGGCTTGTTTTTTTTTTTTTTTAATTTTTTTTTTTTTCAATGTTTATTTATTTTTGGGACAGAGAGAGACAGAGCATGAACGGGGGAGGGGCAGAGAGAGAGGGAGACACAGAATCGGAAACAGGCTCCAGGCTCTGAGCCATCAGCCCAGAGCCCGACGCGGGGCTCGAACTCACGGACCGCGAGATCGTGACCTGGCTGAAGTCGGACGCTTAACCGACTGCGCCACCCAGGCGCCCCATGGCTTGTTTTATAGTTGCCCTCTTGTACTCCAGAAAAACTAATGGAAAAATTGTGATATTTTTTTAATTTCAAAAGGCAAATTATCTTAGCCCTCCTCCATCTACCTTAACAAGTAACCTGATTTGACCTCCTTCATCTGTCTTAACAAGTAACCTGATTTGACCTCCTTCATCTGTCTTAACAAGTAACCTGATTTGAGAGTTCATCATGTATTCTCTTGTGATGGCCCCATAAACGTGTTATTTTCCTCGGTTTGCTCCTTGGAACTGAGGTCTCCCTGCCAGGACCCATAATAAGGAGTCAGACTGATGAATGGAGCTAGGCTGTGGTCTCCCCTGGGTGCCGGTAGTTTCTCAGATAGCAGGTTGGAACGACACGAGGATGCCTCTCTGCTGATCAGAAACACTTGAGAGGCAGGATTTGACTCCCCTGCAGTAGACAGAGGCCGGGAAAAACAAGCAATGTCAGATCCCTCCTAGATGTTGTGGTGGGCAAGGCATCTCTTCTGGGTCTCTGGGGGACAATGCCACCAAGTCTCTCATTCCATTTCTTTCCCCACCAAATGCTGCTTCCAAGATGCTTACCCAGTCTACACCTGTGCAATAGTCCTTTCAGAGGTAGCCAGAGTTTTGTTCATCTCACCCCGTTTGCCTCATAGCTCCACCGAGGTCCTGATCTGAGAAGGGTAGATGGATCCCAGATTCTCCGAAAGGTAGGCTTTTCTCTTTTACTATTTTTGAATGTATGAGATTGCATAAAACTTTTAAGTGTGTGTAAAGCTAAAAATAAGATATTTAGGTTTAAGTTTACCCACAATTACGTTATTTGACAGAAGGTAAAATGTAATATTGTGAATGCTCTTATTTGCACCTTAGATACGTAATTTTTGTTGAAGCTTAAATTCCATAGTGATTTAAAAATGTTAAATGCTGTACTTATAGTACTTGATATCAAGAAACCCAACTAAATGATCATTTTTATATATGAACAACTGATTTATAGTTTAATTTTTAAAGATGAAAAAACTATATTTATATTCCTGAGGTATCGAATTATCAGAATACTGAAAAAAAAAAAAACCTTCAAAAATCAGCCAGTCCCCAGTCAGTTTTAAGATGTAGCTATAACCAAGCTACCAGATGGCAGGGTTACAAGAAGTAATCAAAATTTTACGAGCATGTAGTTGGAACTTTAGGAGCTGTTCTATTGCTATAATGGTACTGGAGATTTTAGTGAACTGTTAATTATGGTTTTGAAAATAAATTAATTTTAGAGAATCATGGAATTCATCCCTGAGGGCTGGAGCTTAATCTCATAGTAGAATACAACTTTAAAATATCATTTTGTATGATATCAATAATGTCTTTATTTAAGAAAAAGGAGTAATATAAAGAATTTAATGCCTCAATATGAACTGAGAGATCATCTCTCTTTAAAATGGTGCTCTAGTCCCTAGATGCTTGTTGGATCATGATATATGATGGTCTCACTGTTAATTACTAAGGCATTTAAAGGATATGGGAGTAGAGAAATGAGTCATGTCTTATGTGAGGACTCGTTGTCCCCGGGCTGTCCTTTCCTGCTCAGGAGCCCTATTATTTTATCCAATTCCATGCGTGGCCTCAGGCATTTTGGCAGATGCGAGCTCACAGTCAAGGTTAAACATCTTCACTTGTGCCCTGCACCTGCCATCAGCTGACATGAGAAACCAAATTAGTTAATTTTACACTTATTTAGTGCCTCGTTTTGGGACAAAGTCCTTACATGTGAGTGATAGCAAAATCTTCTCTGTCTTTAACACATTTGTAAATCAGACTAAAGTCCACATCAACATGGTGACTCTTTGGACTACGATACTTTTTGTACTAGGATATTCACTGGATGTTTGTTATTACATAATTTATATAACTGTTCCTATTGCAAAATACCTCCATTAAAGGTTAACTGAGGAAATCTCTGGAAACCAAATGCTAAAGATCACTTTTTAGGCCTGATAGATGTTAACAACTTAGTTTGAGGATACTTCGAACTCTGTGTTAAGTATTTTTACTCCCTAGAAACTATGAAAACAAGGAAGGAAGGAAAGGAAGGAAGGAAGGAAGGAAGGAAGGAAGGAAGGAAGGAAGGAAGGAAAGAAAGAACCAAAGAAAGAAAGAAAGAAAGAAAGAAAGAAAAATAAAGAAGGAAAAAAAGAAAGAAGAAAGAAAGAAAGAAAAAAGGGGGAAAAAGAAAGGAAAGAGAGAGGGTGGGAGGGAGGGAGAGAGCGAGGGAAAATGTATATGCACCTATGTGTGCAAAAATACTCAAACATTCAAAATGGCAACATAAAGCTAGTTTCTTGGTTTCTTTGCTTCCAAACTTCTGACCATATTTTCTCTACCCAACTCTGTCACCTATAACTAAGGTGGCACCTTGGCCTTTAATTTTAATAGTAACGAAACCATCTTCCCTTTTAAATTTCAATCAACACATTGTCTGAATCTTTATTTACTTTCCCGATCACTTATCCTGGAACTGATCCATAGCAACTAATATTATGTATCAATCTGAATGGGCTGTGGATACCCAGGTGTGTCCCAGTGAGGAACATTCGGAATGGTGGCTGTTGCATAGGTGGACTTACTAAGTGGATTGCTCTCCCCAGTGTGGATGGGCATCATGCAATCATTTGAAGGACTGAGTAGGACAAAAGCCAGAGGAAAGAAGAATTCAATCCTTTTTGTCCTGTCTCACTGTTTTAGCTGGGACATCTCACTTCATCTTCTGCCTTTGGACTGGAGTTTTACACCCCTTGGTTCTCAGGGGATTTGCTCTTAAGATGTGTCCTATTTTCTCCTATGTTATCAACTTCCCTATCTATCTATCTATCTATCTATATCTGTATCTATCTATCTATCGATCTATCATCTATCTAGGTTATAGGTACAGGCACAGGTATAGAAAGATACAGGCATATATATCTATACACATGTAAATATATGCATATACAAAGACATAGGTATAGATATATCACGTTATATATCAGGTTATAATATAACGCTATATTTTTATAAAAAAGAAAATCAAAATCTAAATGGTGTAGACCTCATGCCCTTCCACTAAATATGATTCTTCTCTCTTCTTCTTTATACAAACATTCAAAATAGTTGTGGATACTTGGTACATTAATCCCACAACTCACACACTCTTCTCAAACTACCCTCTTTCCCATTTTTTTCCCCACTGAAACAGGAATTGTAAGGATCATCAAAACCTCCATGTGGTCAAAACCACAACCGTTCTTAATACTCCTATTTGACCATTTTGTACCTTGAAATCTTTTTCACTCTGCTGCAACTCCAGCCTCTCAAAACGCTCCTTCTGTTTTCCTTGTTCCTCCTCTTCTTCCTGACTTTTAAAAATGGACTGAAGCAAGGACTGATTCTTGTAACTTTTCTCTTCTCTATTTACACATATTTTCTAAATCATTTCATCCAGTTCCATGGCTTTGATTATAGCTTTGGTGTTGATGACTCCCAAGTAGATATTCAAGGCTTCATCTTTTTCCTCTGACGATGTTACGTAATATTTGACCTTCACAGAACCATTGAGGTATATTCAGGCCAGAGTATTATCCATCCAGTTTTAGATGAAAAGAGAGAGTATGACAGATCAAAGCTATAGACATGTACCAAAGAGCTAATAAATGAAGGAAAAAGGTCTGCAGCCCAGATCTTGCGACTGCCGATTGATTATATTACACTATTTTGTTCACATTTGATACGGTTCAAATATATATTTTTAGAATTTCATAAGTTCTACTGAATGCTGTATTCTGAATTAGTTGATATGAAATTCATAAATATTTATCACTATTACTTTCCTTCTCTATTTGGCAAAATTTAGGTAGTAAAGATAGCATTTATAAAAGTAAACAAGATTTTTAATGGAGTTAAAGAAATTAAAGCAGTCTCTTTCTAAGGAATCATCTGCATTCTTGTGTCACAATCTTTACGAGTGCACTCCTTACAATTATAACTATGGCACTAGAATCAGTCAGTGATGTTGCTGGGTAGAATATTAAGATAACCTTTGGTAAAGTGTCACAGGTAAGGGGGATTCCTGTTTACTTCTCCTGGCTTCTCTCTACTTATTCAGGGTACCCTACTAAAGCGCATTTGCTATCTTCCATGTTTGATATATATCCTTACTCAGTGTTGGTCTCCCGACGTGCTGGAAAACATGAGGCAATTACTCAAAGGGTGTCAGTTTGTCAGGAAGGAAGCCACTGAGCGATGCGTTTTCCATGACAAGAGCAGATGCGATTCTGAGAATATTCCTATTGATAAAAGCAGTGGAAAATGGAGAATAGCTCAGGTTACTCTCTCCCACTCTTTATTATTTATTTATTTATTTAAAAAAATTTTTTTTCAACGTTTTTATTTATTTTTGGGACAGAGAGAGACAGAGCATGAACGGGGGAGGGGCAGAGAGAGAGGGAGACACAGAATCAGAAACAGGCTCCAGGCTCTGAGCCATCAGCCCAGAGCCTGACGCGGGGCTCGAACTCACGGACCGCGTGATCGTGACCTGGCTGAAGTCGGATGCTCAACCGACTGCGCCACCCAGGCGCCCCTCTCCCACTCTTTAAAAATTATGAAGTGCAAGCAATTCAGACAAGTTGAAAAAATGTTTGTAAAGGAGATATTTCAGCGCATATTTCCCCCATAAATGTCAAGGAATTCAACATGTTTTAGTAACACATTGATCTCTGGAGGAAATGTTGCTGCTGTTATCTAAAGCACTAAGTGATTTTAAAAATAATTAAACTTTTAATTTCAGAATAGCTTTCGATTCCCAGAAAAGTTGCAAAGATATAACAGAAAGTCCCTGTGAACCCCTCACCAGGTAGCCTTGCTGTTAATGCATTCTATTAATGACACATTTTCTTTTTTTTTTTTTTTTTTTAAATTTTTTTTTTCAACGTTTATTTATTTTTGGGACAGAGAGAGACAGAGCATGAACGGGGGAGGGGCAGAGAGAGAGGGAGACACAGAATCGGAAACAGGCTCCAGGCTCTGAGCCATCAGTCCAGAGCCCGACGCGGGGCTCGAACTCACAGACCGCGAGATCGTGACCTGGCTGAAGTCGGACGCTTAACCGACTGTGCCACCCAGGCGCCCCTAATGACACATTTTCAAGACTGAGAAATGAACTTTGGTGCAGTACTATTAACTATACTTTTTTTTAATGTTTAATTATTTTAGAGAGAGAGAGAGAGAGAAAGTGTGAGTGCACACAAGCAGGGGAGGGGCAGACAGAGAGGGAGAAAATCCTAAGTGGGCTCTGTACTGGCAGCAGAGAGCCTGATGTAGGGCTTGAACTCATGAACCATGAGATCATGACCTGATCCTATATTATCTCCAGATTTTCTCAGTTTGTCTGAAAAGTCCTTTTTCTGTTCTAGGATGCCACATTTCATTTAGTTGTCATGTCTTATGTTTTTCCTGGTCTGTGAGAGTTTCTTAGATTTTCTTTATTTTTGATGACCCTGGAAATTTTGAAGAATACTCCCAGGTATTTTGTAGGGTGTCTCTCAGTTTGGTTTCTGATGTTCTTCTCATGATCAGATCGGGGTTATGTATTTGAGGGCGGAAGACCCCAAGAGGTAACATGCCATTCTCATTAAATTATGTCAAGGGCTCCCTACCACCATGATGTCTCTCCATTGATGTGCACCTTGGTCACCGGGCTGAGGCAGTATTTGTCAGGTCTAGCCAATGTAAACTTCCTTTTTTTCCCTACTTCTCTACTGTTTGGAAGCAGAGAGACTCTTTTTATTATTTGTAATATATTAATTAAAGGCACGAAAGTATCACAGGATACAAAGGACGCCCACATAACACAGCCGACTAAGATTCCAGTGTATTGAATGTACCTAAGATGGCTTCCTTGGTAGTTTCCTGTTATGATAAGTCTCCCGACTGGTGAATTGTAGTCACTGCTCCTAGGAGGTAGATGCTACTAATACCTATGGTTAAAATTGTCCTTTGTTGTGAAAAGATAGCTTTTCCACCGGAAGAACTGGGAAATTTGCTCAATCCCCCTATAAATATAGCACAAAATCGTTAAATATTCTATTTTCTTTTTGCTGGTCTTTTGAAGTCCCTTTAGAACAGCTCTGTCCCAAACTATGGCTCATGGAACACTGAACTGCAGGGAAGAGGTATTTCATGAGCAGAATAGTTTCATATTTAAGTAAATTTGGGAAAGGCATGGTTAGAAAGGTAAAAGAAGATTCTTTACCATAAACCTTTTACAGTTTTTAAGATGGTGATATACATTGTTCATACACAACAGTGTTGACATTATATTTCCCAATATTGGAGTTACAACATGAAAACTTTTCTAAAAGTACCACCTTCTGAAAGCACAGTTTTTTTTTTCTAATGTTTATTTATTTATTTTTGAGAGAGAGAGAGACAGAACACGAGCAGGGGAGGAGCAGAGAGAGAGGGAGACACAGAATCCAAAACAGGCTCCAGGCTCCGAGCTGTTAGCACAGAGCCTGACACAGGGCTCGAACTCACAAACTGTGAGATCGTGACCAGAGCCGAAGGCGGATGCTCAACCGACTGAGCCACCTAGGCGCCCCCCGAAAGCACAGTTTTTATGAAAATATTTTGTGAAGATAAATTGGACAACTCAGAGAACTGAAAACATTTTGAAACAACAAGACAGTTCCGCTTGAAGACGTGTAACATATATACAATTAAGAATCGGAATGATCTTTGTATAATTTCTCTCCAATTCTACTACTGAAAAGTATAAATTGTTTTTTTAACACATCTGGCAAACTTCACTGCATTCTTAAAAAGAAGACATTATTTTTTAAAATAAGGCTTAGTTTTTGAGGGGTGTTTAGTTCACCGCGAAATTCACAGAAAGTACAGAGTTCACATAAAACCTCTGCCGTTCCCCACCCACGCTCAAGCTTCCCCAATATTAACATCTCATTCCAGAGTAGTATATTTCTTAAAATTAATGAACCCACATTGTCAGGTCACTATAACCCCAAATCCATAGTTTACATTATATTATAGTTTACTCTTGGTGTCGTACAAAATGTTTTTTTTTTTTTTTTTTTTTCACAAATGCATAATGTCATGTATCCACCTAATTATGGTGTCTTACAGAATAGTCACACTGTCCAGCGGCGTCCGGGTGGCTCAGTTGGCTAAGCATCCTACTCTTGATTTCAGCTCAGATCACCATCCCATGGTTTGTGACTTCGAGCCCCACATCAGGCTCTGCACTGACAGCAGGGAGCCTGCTTGGGATTCTCTCTCCCTCTCTCTCTGCTCCTCCCCTGCCCTTTCTCTCTCCCTCTCAAAATAAATAAATAAACATAAAAAAAAGCCAGAATAGTTTCACTGTCCTAAAAATCCTCTGAACTCTCCTACTCATCCCTGTCCTCCTCTAATCCATGACAAGCTCTAGATTGGAAGTTTTTACTGTCTCCATAGATCTGCCTTTCCAAACGTGTCATAAATTTGGAAGTGTAAGTGTGGATCTCTTTAAGAATGAGTTCTTTCTTTTCATAATATACGTTTAAGTCTCCTCAATGTCTTTTTATGGCATGATAGTTTATTTCCTTTTAGCTCTGAATAATATACCATTGTACAGATGTCCTAGAGTTTATTCACATGTTGAAAGAAATCTTGGTTATTTCTAAGTTTTGGCAATTATAAATAAAACTACTATAAACATCCATATTCAGTTTGTGTGTGTGTGTGTGTCTGTGTGTGTGTGTGTGTGTGTGTAGACATAAATTTGCATCTCATTTGAGTAAATACTGAGAAGTGTAATTGTAGCATCATATGGTAAGTGTATACTTAGTTTTGTTAGAAACCAACAACTGTGTCCTAAAGATTGTAGCGTCTTTTTAAGTTTATTTATTTATTTTGAGACAGAGAGCAAGGGAGCACACAGGAGCTGAGGAGAGGCAGAGAGAGAGGGGGAGAGAGAATCCCAAGTAAGCTCTGCACTGTCAGCCCAGAGCCTGGTGCAGGGCTTGAACCCACGAACTGTGAGATCATGACCTGAGTCAAAATCAAGAGTCAGCTGCTCAAGTGAACAAGCCACCAGGCGCCCCTGTTTGTAGCATTTTTCATTCCTACCAGCAACGAATAAGTGTACCTGTTGCTTAATATCCTTGTCAGCATTTGGTGTCGTCAGTGTTTTCGATTTTGGCTGTTTTACAGGTGTAACGGTGGTATCTCATTGTTTTAATTTGCATTTCCCCAATGACATATGATATTAAGCCTCTTTTCAGATGCTTATTTGCCATCTGTATATCCTCTCAGGAGCAGCGTTTGTTCAGATCTTTTGTCTATGTTTTTAAGTTTATTTTTATTTATTTTTGAGCGAGTGATAGAGAGCAAGTCGGGGAGGGGCAGAGAGAGAGGGAGACAGAATCCCAAGCTGACTCCATGCTGTCAGCACAGATCCTGACGTGGGGCTCAAACTCACAAACCATAACGTCATGACCTGAGTGGAAATCAAGAGTCAGAATCTTAACCCACTGAGCCACTCGGGTGCTCCTCTCTTGTCTATTTTTTAACCAAGTGGTCAGTTTTCTTATTGTTGAGTTTTAAGTCTTGTTTGTACATTGTGGATACTAGTCCTTTATCAGCTATGTCTTTGGCAAAATTATTCTCCCAGTCTGTGGCTTGTCTTCTAGTTCTTTTGGTATTGTCTTTTGCGGAGCAGAGTTTTCAATTTTAATGAAGCCCAGTTAAAACTAAAGTTATTTCATTATCCACTTTTGCAAAGACCTAAGTACCTTCTTTATTTGTTCTATAATTCTGAGAACTTTAACTTAGAAATACTATTTGTACAGTACAAATACTATCTGTACACATTTTCTTTGGTATTTTATCTGGAATAACTTGCCAGAATGTTCTTACCTGCCTTGTTATAACAGTAGCAGTGATGTATTATTTACAAGAATATGGTGGATAGATGGGGTTGTATTTCTGATTTGATGATTTTGACTGAAAGAAAACAAGTTTTTCTAATTAAGAAGAAAATCACACACACACACACACACACGCACAATCAGTAGTGCTGCTGGCTTTTGGTCCAGATGAATTCCTTCCGACTTTATAAATGCAATTAAATCCTATTTTTCTTTTCTCTTTGGCTTCTATATGCCAAAGTAAATATTCACGATACTCATGGCCTTGTGTGTTGTAAAAGTAATGTTCATGTTTGTTTCCCACTGATTCTGACTTCAGCACAGCTTTAAAACTTTCCCTCAATAAAATATAAAACAAATATTTATTAACTCATTTCATTTCCTCAATGTTTCAGCTCAGAGATTTAAGCTTATTACATTTCAAATTTAAAAAAGGTTAACAAATTGATCGTAAAAACTGATATTAAAATTTTCTTTCCATTCTCATTTTTCTCAAGAAATAAATCCTATGATTTTTAAGTGTATGCTTGTTGTAATATCTTAACTTTAGGTGTTGCTAAAAACTCATTTCTAAAAACACAAATATTTGTTGTGGTTGCTATGTGAACTTGCAAAGCATGTTTAGGGAAGTGAGAATACTATTTCGCAGTGCAGGATTCTCTTCTTGAGCCTCAGGGATATTTCAAGGGTTTTTCATTTGAGGGATAGCTGGCAGAGAAGAAATTGAATTCACTTCTCAAGATTCAAGCCAAGTTTATAATTTAATGAGGGAAATGAGGACACGCTATAATTGCTGAAATGTGCATTTATGAGTAGGTACCTCCACTCTGTCATTTAGAGGGATCGTCCTAAAACACAATCCGGTAGACAGCAACTCCCTCAAATACTACTTCAATATCCTTAACAAGTATCCTCTGAACATCCTGAACTTCTAACGCCACCATCCAAATAACTGTCAATTCCGTGGACATGTGCAGACACGGTCCCCAGTACAACAAATGCTTTGAGAAGCTATTACTGCTGGATACCACTTTCCCTACATTTTTATCAGTTATCATTTCAACCGTCAGTTATCAGTGATTACAATTCACATCTGCATTTTATAACTGATAAAAACTGAGTCTCAAAGAGCCTAAATGACGAGCCCCAAACTACACTCATTGTCTTTGCCAAACCAGCCTCCCTTCCCTTCTTTATGCCACCAGATCATCACATGCTGTGTGCCTCTGTTTGACTTTTACCCCAGATGACATCTTTTCTCTTCTCTTGTCTACCTGCTGAATTTATATAGTTTCCTTAAGATTCATTCCAGGAATCTCACTCAGCTCATGTACTTCCTCTTTAGTAAAGTTCTACTGAGTTACATGCTTAATCCTCTCCTTGTATGTAGTCAGATACACTGTATTTCATGGTTGCTTTGGCGTATCTGAACCTCATGAAAAAAAAAAAGCAAGATTATAAAATCCTTCAGAGCCAGTTCTGTGTATTATTTGTCCTGATTTCCATAATCTGGCACGGCTTTGGCACATTCAGGCTCATTGCACGTTAAGGACTTTTAAACTGAAATGATTATCTATGATGCGTGGGTGCTAAAAGGTAAAAATCTGAAGGAGAAAATTCTATACGTACATTTAAGAAATGTCTTCAGTGTTATGTGAGTGAGAAGCTACATCCAAACAAAAGTTAAGATATGGTAAATGAAAGGTATGTGGGGAAGGATTCAATCTAGCTTCAGTGGAACCAGTTTAATTTTTTAATTAAAAAAAATTTAATGTTTATTTATTTTTGAAAGTGACGGAGCATAAGTGAGAGAAGGGCAGAGAGAGAGGGAGACACAGAATGTGAGCAGGGGAGGGGCAGAGAGAGGGGGAGACACAGAATCTGAAGCAGGTTCCAGGCTCTGAGCTGTCGGCATAGAGCCCGACGCGGGGCTTGAACTCACGAACCATGAGATCATGGCCTGAGCCGAAGTCGGACACTCACCTGACTGAGCCCCCAGGTGTCCCAAGTGGAACCAGTTTTAAACAAGTGACCCCGTGATACTAGCCCATAAAAACTCCCTTAGATCCTCTGACCTCTTCAGGGTCAAATGTCCGTAATAAAAGAAGAAAAAGACATAATAAATGACTATTGAAGCTAAAGCAGGAGCTGCACGGAGTACCTGTCGAGGGCTTAAAAATCACGAGGAGAACCTGGGGGATGGATGATGTCCCCATTTCCTGTTCATTTGGAAGCACAGATAGAAAGAATACCATTAATACACTCTGGTTCTTCAATTGTCATATCTGACTCAAAACAAGAGTTTTATGAACTTAAAATTATTTTTTTTCTAGATGAGTTTTAGAAGCTGAATTTCATTACTCTGAAGTAATCTCTGATAAGTATGAAAACTCATGCACATGAAAGCCCCTTGAAGTAAGGCAAATATTTTATTTCACATCTCTTCAAAATAATGAGGATTTCATGAGACCAAATGATTTGCATTCGCTTTAATACTGCTGCTACATTTTGAATCAGGGTATTATATAAGATCTTCAGCTTTTTTTTTTCTTTGTCATTTTTATTGGTTTCTGAACAAAGAATGCTTCTTGTAATGGAGTCCTTAAAAATGCTGTAAGTGGCAAGAAACCAGCAATGCTTAGGCGCTAATGTGAATTTCATTGTATATAAATGATGAGTGCTTTTCAGCCATACTGGAGAAGCACGTACTGAGCATGTTCGTCGGTATAATTCTAACACACGTGTTGTAATTTCTTCCTTCTAGAGCTCAAAGTTTATCAGTTTATATCTATAAACAAAGGAATTATCACTTGTCCTCCAAAGCGTTGTGAATAAAGAACTCATAATGTTTTAAACACCACTGAAAATAGTTTAGTGAGGAAAAATGAAAATTTTATTTATTGGAAATGGTCTATTCAGCCATTGAAAATTAACAAGTTATAGGCTGAGAGATTTTTTAGTTACATAGTTCTGCTAATTATTAAGTTTCTCTGTCCATATTTATTAAGAATATAAAATCATCACAGATCCTTCATGATTTTGAAGAACTTTATCATTTTTTTTTTGAAATTTATCATCTTCAACGGGAAAAATAATGATTCTCAGTGAGCAAAAAGGAAGCAAAATTTAATTTGATTTAACTGAGAGGAGAAAGATGTAAAGAACCTTGAAAAATACAACAGGGTTTCTATTCAAAACACTGGTGCAGTTTTATTCTTTATGAGGTCAAAGCACAGACAGACAAGTTTAAGTTTTAAGATGAGAGCTTAGGGAAAATACTCGAATAATTGTGACATACAAACAGGATAAAGGCAAAAGAATGCAAAATCATAGAATCCATGTAGAAATCTTCCTGCAGTAACATGTACCTGAAGTTGTCAGCCCTAACACATTCCACATAGTTGACCCACATTCATCATATAGCTACGGTTTGGAGTTGGGAAGAAAATAGTACAGATTACGTGTTTCAAATTGTTTTATCGTTCACACAGTACGTTCCTGAACAATTTCACATGCCAGGTAATATGGTAAGTTTTGGAACATAACCTTCCATCAGAGAATTTGTGATCCACAAATACAGAAAAAAAGCAGGTAAATGAATACTCTATAACAATTTGATAAACACTGTCATAGTAAGAATGACAAAATGGATATTATGGCAAGAGAAATTATACGTGGTTTTAGGAAACGGTCAGGAAACACTGCAGAGAAAATGTGATCACTTAAATTTAGAATGACATATGGGGTCAGACGAGGGCCAGAGGAAACTGGGAGAACAGGTAGGGATGGAGGCCAAGATGTGTAAAGCTTGTCACATTTTGGAAACAGAGAATTTTTCAGTGTGTCTAGAACAGTATAAGGGTTGAGTGCTATTTCTAGAAAGGTCTTCTTGTCATGCCACGCAGTTTGGGTTTATCACGAACAAATGGGTAGTCATTAAAGCAAGCAAGTAACCTGAAATAGTTTTCTAGAAATGTCATGATACAAAGTATAAGGAGACTAGAAGCAGAGAGACGTATAGACAGCAATCTGATAATTTTGTCAATAAACAATGGAAGACTTAAGTAGATGCTGTTGGAAATGGAGAAAAGGCCGACATCGCTTAGATATGCATGTGTATAGACATAAACAATCTTTGCCTGGTAGAACCCTAGCAGCTAAGATTAAGCAAGATAATTGCCCTTTCCTCAATTAAAACTCACAGACCCTGGAAAATAATACTTAAAAAAAGCATACAGTAACTGGAGATTTCTCATAAAATCATATACCCTTATCACTATCATCTGGCCATGGAATCAAGTTCATACGTACTTCAGATTTTTTCCCAACTCTGTTCCAAGTCTCATTCCTAAAGAGACTAGAAACATATTGATCTCTTATTTCTCTCTGAGTCCATCTTCCTAAAGGAAAGAAACATGTTGATCTTATTTCTTTTATGAAATTTACAGGAAAAGTATGCCTATGTTTATGTTGCTTGCGAATGTCTATTATAAGACTATGGGGCTACAGAATCTCCAGTAAAATGACAGAAGCTGGAGTTGCTGTGGGACCATATTAGGGCACTTGAGGTGATGCCGTAGTCAGTGAGCAGGATCCAGGTAGTGGAGACAGTTAGGTGTCAACACCTGTTTTTCTTGGCAGGTCACTGGCAGCCACCTGTAGGGGACTGTGATGAGAAGTGACATACTTATTGGACCAGTGGTAGAAAGGGTGAAAAATAACTGAGTTCATTGACAGCCCCCCTCACAGTGAATGGAATGGCTTTGTGACCAATCATAAGGGGGCCCGTGAATATACGGTGACTGGATGCATGTGTCGGTGGGTGGGTAGGCAGGGACGGAGAGGGGGTGCCAATCTGCAGGGCCTGCAATTTTGAGTCAGTGAGACCTTGTGCACCGGAAGCTGATAAGCCTGGAAAAATTATTATTTCCTTCTTTTTCTCTGTTGTTTTGTTTCGTTTTGTTTTTAAGTTTTGATCTTTGTAATCTTTTTCAAAGATCATAGTGTGTTTCCTCCTCACTTTGGAAGACATACAATGACCTTTGTTCAAAACCAATAAAATTCTTACTTGTCCAAGAAGTGTTAAACACTGGAATAGGTCACTAAAAAATCCTAAGCAATGTCTTTGAAGGGGACCTTTTCATTTTCTCTGGTCTTTCAACAAAATTAAACGAGGTCCTGGACAGTCTTATTTGAAAGCGAGGGAATGGACTAACTGTCCTCTTCCATTTACTTTTCCCCTTATTTAATGTAAATTTGCATAATACTGAATCAGTCTTGAATTTCATGGAAATAATTTTTTTTAAATTGGTCTTCTCAACTATTGGATCTTGGCCTTGACTCAGGCTGTTCTGACAGTCAAGATTTTGGCAGAAAGATGCACACTATTGTGTTGTCAGTTACTTTTTCATTCAACCTCATTGACATTACCTTGGCTGATCATTTGCAAAGGAAGAAACAGGAAGCATGGATGTGCCATTTCGTCAAACTGGTGCTAGATATTTACGAAGTCAGTTCTATCAACCTCAATTTACTCGTACGCTTAATAAACCATTCTTAAAAATGCCATTTTACTTGAACAACTGTATAACTCAGGAAAAGCAATTTAACATTGTGCTTTTTAAGTGCTAGGCTTGCGACTGTGAAAAGGGTTGAAGAGTCCAGAAATCAAGCCCGTTTCATGTGCTCAAAGGTCACATAGGCCAGTGTGCTGGTTCCATGAATTTGAGGGTGAACATTAAGTTTGCTGAATTGTCAGCACAAAATATTCATCATGAAATGGGCTTACTTGTGGAATTTCTGTGTAGTGTAAAGTTGGAGAAAAGATTTGAAGTCAACTTAACAGATGGAAACTGGCCAAAGTAATTAAATACTGGAAGTTCAATCCCTCTTTACAGAGCTGCACTGAATGTGAAATCAGACATTTGACCAATGAGATCAGGCAAAGAGAGAAATGCATTTCCGCTAACAATAACCCGCATATGTAATATATTCAAAGTACTCCTGAACTGGGATGTGAACCCTGGATATCACCTTGGTAAGAGTAATTTTATTGTATACCATTAAATCCTGTAAAATATGCCTGCAGAGAATTTTGAGTTCTGAAAGCAATTATTCTGTTATTATTTGTTCTAAATATCTTGTATTTTTGTTCAAACAGGAAGAGAACTTCTCTAGTTAAATCCACTTAGTCAATGCAACTGACAAATCATAAAGGACATGGAAAGAAATAAGCTTGTTATTACTCAAATTGGTGGCCGTGAATAAAATAGTCTGTCTATGCTATTTGGGAAATGCATTTCTCTGTGATTTTAAAATAGTACATTTGTAGTCATAAATACTATAATTATGGATAAGGGAGAATTTGCACACCCAGAACACCTAATCCAATTTATCTACTTAAAAAATAATTTTATGCAACATTTGATTGGAACAGATGTGGCTTTTGTATTTTTATATTCCTGATAATTATAATACTGAAAGTAGCATTCTCTTCTAATAAAAATTTATTGGAACAATTGGAACAACAAAGTAAATAAAGTAGTATTATAACCCATCCATAGGTTCATTCTGATAATAATAAATGATTGGATACCTAAATAAATGATGTGTGTGTGGGGGGGTTCCAACCTCCCATGCGGAAGAATTTCAAATAATTTATGTAGATACTGTGCCCTTGAAGAGGGTAAGCATAACTCTCTACTTTTTAAATATGGTCTGCACATCGTGAATGCCTTTCAAAGAGGACTGTGTGGCTGGACAGAGGGACGAGTCACTTCACAGTGGAGAATCTTTCAAATCCTTCCTCATCCAGGGAATCAAGTTCAACATCAATAGTGTTAAGTCATGCTGATAGTATGTATAGTAAAACCTTGGATTGCTAGTATCTTGTTCTGCGAGTGTTCTGCAAGGCAAGCAAACATTTCTAATAAATTTTAACTTGATAAACAAGCGATGTCTTGCAATACAAGCAGTACGTGACATCGACATCACATGATCACAACTGAGCCAATGGTTTCTCTCTCTCTCTTGTTGTGGGATTGTGGGTGATCCTCTAGCATGCTCAGATGCTCAGTCTCAGGGCATGGTGTTTTTCAGAAATCAACGATGTTTCAGAACATTGGAAGATGCCCACAACTGTCACCAGTGTACTTTTTGTCAATTCAAAGCACCTATGGACAGTTCTTTGCTTTTCCGTAGAAGAGTAAGCTTAGAAATGCTTTGCTTCATTCTAGGTCATTGGACAGGTTCCTTGTTAAAGATGCATGAAAAGAAAAGGATTCCCTTGAGCCAAAAGATAGCAGTGTTTCCATTAGTGATAGTGAAAGTTGTCCCACACAATAACCCTCCTCTCTCGTCTCCCTCACACCAGCCACGAAGGTTTTCAAAGGGAAGTGCAGGTTAATTTGTTTATTTTTCTTTATATGTTATATTTTCTTTCTTATTTTGTATTAGATTACAGTATCATAATCACTTTTATATGAATATTTCTGGGTTGCAGAATGAATCATCTGAGTTTCCATTATTTCTTATGGGGGAATTTGCTTTGATACACAAGTGCTTTGGATTACAAGCATGTTTCTGGAATGAATTGTGCTCACACACCAAGGTTTTATTGCATTCTCAGTATGAACACAATTTCAGTGATGAAAATCGCACTTTATTTCTGTGGTCTTCCTCTCAAACCATAACCCTGGTCAAATCAGAAACGTCACATTCCAATCAATAAAAGGACATACTACAAAATATCTGACCTGTATTCGTTATAACTGTCAAGATCATCAAAAACAAGAGAAGCCTGACAAACCGTAAGCCATTGAGATCCCAAGAAGACATAATGACTAAGTACAATATGGTATCCTGGATAAAATCCCAGAACAGAAAAAATAACATTAGGTAAAAATTAAGGAAATTAAGGAAATCTGAATAATGTATGGACCTTAGATAGTCATACTGCATTACCATCTTGGTACCATTGGTTCATTAATTGTAATAAACATACTTTAGTAATGCAAGGTGTTAATAATAAGGAAACCTGGCTGCGGGATGTGTGTACTTTCTACCCAATTTTTCTGTAAATCTAAAACTGCCCTAAAAAATAAAGACAATTTAAAATAATATTTTGAGACATTATAGATATAATGAATGTTTATGTATATATAATATACATTTAGAATTTTAAAAAGCCATTTGAACACATGACCTTGTGTGACCAGTTAAGATTTCTACAGAAAAATAATGAATAATAATCTAACCCAAACTTTCACTGTCATATGTTTTCCTTCTTTTTCAATTGAAACACTTGTGAACCTCTCGATTTGGGAAGATTAAAATACTATCTGAAATTCATAAATTACAAAATGAAGGGTTAAATTTTATGTGCTGACAAGTTGCTAAGAGACATCCCTCAGATTCTCAAATTTGTGTGTTGCGTGTTTCTTGCTTTATTTAAATTTTTTTTTTAAAGGCAAAAGAATCTTCAAATTATTTTCTAGCTTTTTCATTGTTGTGTCATGAACATTTTCTGTTTTGCCCAGGCCTTAAGAGTTGAAGGAACATGTATAGATTTATTTTCAGGGAGGGCTTGTCGGCTGCAATATTCTTACGGTTCCATCACATCAACAATGCAAGTCTTTTCCTCTTTCAGAACTCCCACAGCACTTTGGTCCTAATCATATTTCGGGAGTGATCATTGTTGACCTTTCCATAAGCACTTCTGTATTTTCCACTTCCTTCTTTGCACCTGTGGTAGGCAGAGAAATGGTCCCCCAAGGATGTTCCTGTCCTAATTTCCAGAATCTAGAAATATGTTAGGTTATGTGAAAAAATATGAGTAAGGTTGCAAACACAATTAAGTTGCTAACTCCAACTTTAAGATAAGGTTATGATCCTTTATTATCCAAGTGGGGCCAAAATCATCACAAAGGTCCTGGAAAGTGGAAGAGGGAGGCAAAAGAGGAGAATCAGAGCAAGATGTGGCTGAAGAAGCAAGGTCAAAAAGATGCAATGCCGTTGGTTTGAAGATGAGGAAAGGGGGTCATGTGCCAAGATATATGGATGGCTTCCAGGAGTTTCAAAGGCTAAGAAATGGAGTCGCATCTTGAGCTTACAGAAAAGAATGCTGACGTCTTGAGTTTTAGCCCACTGAGACCCATTTTGGACGTCTGAATTATAGAACCCATAGAAAATAAATTTGTGTTGTTTGAAGACCCAAAGTTTGTAGTAATTTGTTCTGGCAGCCATAGAAAACTAATACAGTGCCCCCAATATATGTTAAGCTGTGTATCCATTTAAGACAGCATTCTTTCATACTACAGTGCCCTGATTTGTTCATTCATATTTTCCCCAAGGATCGTGAATCCTATCAGGCCAGAAAGCATTATTATTTGTAATTCTAAGTTGGCAATACTGTAATTTTGGCTACATTTTGGCACTCAGTAAATAATTACTGATCGATTACTGATGCTTATAGCACAGAAGACAAATGCCCTGGGCTTTAAGACAAAAGAAACTTCGAGTTTCTCTGATTTTCGGACTCCTCATTTACCAAAATTGTGTTCTTTGTGGTCATAAATTTGAATATCACAGTCCAGTTGGATATGAAATGGAAAACACTGTACAGATATGAGGTTTTATAGTTATCTAGCTTATCTGTTAGCTGTCTGTCACAGCCTTTCCCAACTACTCTGGTAAGTACTTCCAGGTTCAGACCGCGTCTACCTCATTCACCCACATCTCTTCTGTAGCATGCATTACACAGATTTCGTAATTATTGTTCAAAACATAGCTACATGTTTAAAAAGTTTTTTTAATGTTTATTTTTGAGACAGAAAGAGAGAGAAACAGAGTGAGAGCGGGGGAGGGGCAGGGAGAGAGAGGGAGACAGAATCCGAAGCAGGCTCCAGGCTCTGAGCTGTCAGCACAGAGCCCCACGCAGGGCTTGAACCCACAAGCTGTGAGATCATGACCTGAGCCGAAGTTGGATGCTTAATCGACTGAGCCACCCAGTCCTCCCCCAAAATAGCCACATATTTAAAGCAGCTTAATTAAATATAATTTGATAAAAGATGGGCAAAGAGGGTGCAATGACTTAGAGAGAATAGAAGTTTCATTGTTATTCTAAATGCTATTTCTTTCATGGCCATCTCTGAGATTATTCTAAAAATGTGGTTCCTTTCTTGTCTTCGGTGTCTGCAGTATCATTCTTGGTACTTTCTAAAAGATGGGTAAGTGCTGGATGGTGACAATGATATAATGATACAATTATATGATTTATTCAACTTCTATAAGTAAAAAACAGGTTTCTGCTTGAATTACCCATACCCACAATCTTCTCTGATGTGCTATGTGGTCCAATGGGTCCATTTCTTCATTGCGCTTTAGCTAAGTTCTTACCAAGCATCTTCCGACAGGGTTATGGCAACAGAAGGCAGAGTTTTGATGCAAATATGCAAAATGTTCAAGACACGGCCCTTCCATGAGCACCCCAGGCTTCCTTTCTGCATTCTTTTCCTTTACCGTGAAAATTCCATCTCCCATGAAGGTGTCTAGAATTCTCTTTTCTCCCTGATTTCCTCCAGTGCTGGAATCTGGACCAGAGAAAGTCACTCCTTTAAGCCTACCAGGTTACTTGGAGTTTTAGATTTTCAATTAACTCTGGGATGAAAGGATTTGGCCATGTTAGAAAGAATTTCAGCCATCATTGAGCAAGTTAGAAAAGCACATTTTGGAACCAGGGATCTAATTTTCTAAAATCTCATCACCTAGGCAGCAGCATATTCTGTGTGCTTCTGAACCTGGCTCTGTTATTCCTATTACTCAGTGCATCAGTTTCAAGACTTGAAATGTCTTTCTTTGACTGTAAGAAAATAAGGCAAGTTTCAACATATCATATCTTTGCAAAAATGAATTTTATAATGAAATTCCTTCTTATAGTACCTTAATATCAGCATTATTGTAAGATTTAATCAGTATATTAAAAAACAAAAACACGAGATCTTTTAAGGATGACAGTTAACCGCGGAAAACTATTTTCTGTTCCCTGTCCCGGTCTATCATAATAATGCTAGAGAAACATACCTGTTGATATATTTGAAAGGAAGAAGTATACGTGTGTGTGTGTGTGTGTGTGTGTGTAAGGGTGTGCTTTATGATAGAATCATGCGGACATATGAAATTAATTCAAAAACACAAGCAGTTTTACAATGCAGGTCATAAAAACTATACTTGATGAACAGTACTTGTTCAGAATTAATGTTCGCATTTTCTCAGACTTGTGTCTGTCGTTTAGATTGAAGTGACTTCACTCTGTATTTGCCAGTTCACTTAACCTCTTGATTCCGTCCTATAATGTTGCGTCATTTTTCAAATGTTTAATCTCTCTCCTGCTTTTTGGCAGCAGTGGTTCACTGCCTAGGAAAAGTGCTGGAATATGTTACCGCATAAACAAAATCTTCAAATTACTGAAGATTTTCCTTGGTAGTTTTATATTGCCTAGGAACCCTAACACAGACTTCACATTTTGGGCCATTCCTAAATTTAACCGCTAAATTAGAAGTTACGCCTATTTGCTATGAATTGCATCGTTCAATATGTGAAAAATAACCTATAGGCTATCAAAAATAAACATGCTGAAACTTATTCCAAAAGCCGAATTAGTCATTGATAGCCTTGAGACTGGAAAAGGAGAGGAAACAGAGCCATTTAAAAGCTACTTATATCCAAATGTTTCAGTAATTATAGTTGGCTAGCATGAGTCATAATGGTTAAATACTTCATCACCATTTTAGGATGTATAGACAAATAGAAAATCTCGCAGCAATCAACTTTATCAGCTACCATATTTTCTTTTTTTTTAAAGGTTTTATTTTTGAGTGATGTCTATATCCAACGTGGGGCTCAAACTCATAACCCTGAGATCAAGAGTCTCATGCTCCATGAGTGAGCCAGCGAGGTGTCCCCAGATACCATGTTTTCTCATGAGTTTTCATAGTGGGGTTAATATTTGCCCGACTAATTACCTTTTTAAGTTCCACTAATCAGTGCCTAGTCCTTTTCTTTAAATTCCTTAGGTTCAGGGTACACACATGCGCAAAAAACACATAGCCAGAAGAAAAAACTATTATGTACCTTACATCAATACATTTGTTATCAAAATGGCATTTCACAATGAAACTTACTTTAGTCTTCAGTGTTAGCTGAAACCCAGAAATATAGATTATACATTTCAAAGGAGGATCCAAGACCTCTTTATAACTCTTACAAAGGTGATTCCTGCAAATATCATCAGTCAACCAAAGAGGATGGAAAGACTAAAAGAGTTGGAAATTAGGAAAAGATTCAGAAAGTTTTTCCTATCCTGGGAATTCCTTCTCCCAGCGCAAAGCCCCTTCAATGGGCTTCAATGGGATGACCTAATAGTTTGGTATTTCTTTCCTCGAGTTTCAAAGACATAGTGAACCAGTGTCCAATCCATGTCTTAAAAACAAACACATAAGGAGTTGGCTGTCTAGCTTGTGATGGCAGGAAAAGGAGGGATGTTACAGGTGTGCCCTTTCTGACTGTGAGGTCAGAAGTCATGTGAACACCTCCCATGGGTCATACGTGGAAACCGGCAGAGAGTTGTCTTGGATCCTGTCCGGGATGGTGTCTTGGAGTCAGTGAGGACCACAATAAGGAGGAGACAGAGAAAGGGGACAAGGGAGAGAAGGAGGAGCAGGAGCTAAGAACACAGCAGTGTGTGCTCAGATTCTCCCTATAGGGGAGTGATGGAGTAGGTGTGCTAACCACCAACCCGAATAAATTGGTTCAGTGGAGAAACTGACCACTGTAAAGAACTGCCAAGGACAAGACCAGAATATGCAAGGGTTCCTCTCTTATTCTGACAGACTAAAATCCAGAGGTTCCAGAAATCAGAGTCTGTGAAGCAGAGTAGAAGCCCGAGGTGAAGAAGGAATGCGGTAACAACGTTGACTCTTTTACAACTGGCTTCTGTTAAGCCAGGGCTGGGTGGAGTTTCCTCAAAATGCAGTTTGAAGATTTATTTGTAACTGGAATCAGAAATATTATTCATCTGAGACTGTTTTTGTTGCTAGAGATGACTGAAGGCCTTTTTATCATCTGAAAAGCGCTAGAGGAATCATGGGCAACTATTTTATTTATTGTCCGACAGCAGGAAAGAACTAGCCCTCTAAAATGAGTTATGATGGACCACGGAAGGAGAGGGAGACAAAATGCAGTGACTTTAAAATTCTACCCTATGTGGCCCTCTTTTTAAACCTGACGGAGCAAGTCAGGGGTTAAAAAGTGAATGGATAAGTGAATGAACAAATGAATGAATGAATAAGCAAATAAAGTAAACAAAAGCAGCTAGTAAGCACTTTTTCTGAATCCAGTTTCCTTTACTGGTAGACTTTATTTTTAGCTCTGTATGTTAACCTCTGAATTTTAGCCCATTTTTCTGAAATTATTACTTTACATCTTTCTACTTGACATTTCTTCAGACTGGCGTCTGTTTCTTATTAATTAAAAATAAATAAATAATGAGAGGAAACTTGTGAAAACCAAAATTTCTAAAATGGCTTTTTGTATATTTATCTTGTTACATTTCCATGAGAAATATAAACCATTTAAAGACAGAGAGGAAATTTAAGTGGCCCTAAATTCTGTGATCAATTCCGTTTTCAATTGGGGAGCATCATCCTGCACTTAAGCTGAACATGAACAACAGCCATGGTTACCATTGATCTCCCTACATTCACATTGTCAAAGGCCATGCTGGGGCTCAATCTGTTCATTATCCAGTTGTCAATGGCTTCTAGCCATTTCAACACACAGAGCTAGGAAATACATGCATGTACACGTCTGACAGTCTATATATGCACATCTATGCATCTATCTATCTATCTATCTATCTTCTATTTATCCGTCATCTGTCTATGTATCTACCTATCTATTGAGTTCATACTGATACCTCTGACCTTACTGCAATACCATAGGTACTTTGGTCTTCCTTCTTTGCTTAATTGTAACTTCTTTCTCCCACAGAGAAATTATTTTCCATCCTCACATCCACATAAAATAGATTTGCTAACTAGATCACAGCATTTACGTACAGCTGTTGTTTTTAGCCTTGCAGTATCCGATTGAGGGACTGTTTTTAAAAAATACTTAGCTCAGTTCTTTTCTTGCCCAACACTTCCAGTAAGCTTATGTTATCAATTTGTAATAGAGTTAGGTTTACTTGCTAGTGTTTAGATTTCTTTTTTGGGTTTCTGCCAAACCAAATCCTGCTTGCTTTCCATATATATATATATATATATATATATATATATATAAATTAAATGCTCTTTCTTTCTCAGACTCATTTTCCCTCTCACATACAAAGCCTATGTGATCTTTATGAAAGGGCTGTGATATAGATTTTTTTACTTCAAGTTCATGACCTAAGCAAAATGATCTGCATTGGAATTGGTCAAAATGATGTGTTTAGCTGTCTGGTTAACCTGCCACGTAGATACTGAATAAGCATCATAATTGAAAATATATGTTTAAAATAAAGATGATGGATAGTAGTGATCCCCAGTTATTAAAAGGCTAAGAGAAACTTAATAGATGAATGAATCAATATTTTACCTTGGCTTATAAATCTTTCTTTTATCATGAATACTTGGTTCCTGTACAATTTTCTGTTTTATTTTCAGATGATGTTGTTTTCTGTTAGGACTGCATTTTGAGATCCTCTCCCTTCCCCAGTTCATATGTTGAAACCATGAATTCCAATTGGATGGTATTTGGAAGTAAGGGCTGTAGGAGATAATTAGGTTATGAGGGCAGAGCTTTTATGATGTGATTAGTGTCCTTAGAAGAAGAGAGACAAGAAGGGTCCCTGGGTGGCTCAGTCGGTTAAGCGTCTGACTTCAGCTCAGGTCATGATCTTGCAGTTCCTGAGTTTGAGCCCCATGTTGGGCTCTGTGCTGACAGCTCAGAGCCTGGAGCCTGCTTCGGATTCTGTGCCCTCCTCTCCCTCTGCCCTTTCCTGTCACTCATGCTCTGTCTCTATCTCTGTCTCTGTCTCTCTCAAAAATAAATAAACATTAAAAAGAAGAAGAGACACAAAAAAGTTTGCTGTCTCCCCCTGCTCTCCATCAAGTGGAGTTGCAACAAAAAAAATAGTCATCTGTAAACCAGAGAGAGGGTGCTCATTAGGAAACCAACCACGTTGGCATCCTGATCTCAGACTTCCAACCTCCAGAACTATGAGAAATAAAACTTGGTTTGTGTAAGCCACTGAGTCTTTGGTATTTTTGTTAAAGCAACCCAAACTGACTTAGACAATTCATCGAATGGTCTCATTGCAGACCATCGTTGGGAAATCCAACCATGTAGTCATGCTCTGATGAAGTGCATGAGAAACACAAAATTGAGGACTTAGCTTCTAGACAAACCTGCGTTGGAAGACTTAAGAGATAGCCGAGAATTATTTTGTTGTTGGAGAATTATAGAGTGCAAAGACATTGGGCTTCCCATAGAGAGATTGGGTCTGTCAGTCAGCAATGAAATAGTAAAGAAGAGTGAGAAAACAACTGGTGGTACATTTTGAAAAAGGCCAACTACAGAAACTCCAGGATGCATGGGGGTCAAGCTTAACCCCTATGATGGAAGCTTTTGGAGATATTACTGTCATGATCAATAAAGGAAGCTCAAATGATGGAGCTGTATTTTGATTTTTAACTGTGTTCCACATCAGAGAGTTTAACTGCGAAGGTGAAATGCCACTGCACAGGTATGGACATGAAATGGCTAGACAAATAGGCTTCTAACCCAGTGACAGGAAGTTCAAAAATGGTATAATGCATTCTTGTGTGTGTGTGTGTGTGTGTGTGTGTGTGTGTGTTTATGTAAGTCTTGGGAAAGTCTGGCTAAGTGCGATAGGGCTAATGAGTAGCGATGTGCTTTGGGAACTGTTTGAGAATGAGGATTAGAAATTGCTTAATTTAGGGGTAACATATAATATTATGAAATGTTATTCTTTGGGAATTAAGTACTAAGTTAATTGTTCTTTTAAAAATAATATTTTTTTTGTATGTGTATACCACATTTTCTTTATCCATTCATCCATTCATGGATTTTAGGTTGCTTCCACACCTTGTCTATTGCGCGCAATGCTGCATGCAGCGAGCATGGAGTGCAGATATTTCTTTGAGATTCTGATTTCAATTATTCTGTGTATATATCCAGTAGTGCGATTGCGGGATCATATGGTAACTCTATTTTTACTTTTTTGGCTGCTTTTCACTGGGTTGACCATTTCCCTTACTGTGCAGAAGCGTTTTATGTAGTCCCATTTGTCTGTTTTAACCGTTGTGTGTTGTGAATTCTTTTGTTGCCATAGCCAAAAAATCACCGTGTAGACAAATGCCATAAGATTTTCTCCTTATTGTTCCTTCTAGGGGTTTTACAGTTTCAGGTCTTACATTTAAATCTCTAACATTTCACTTTAGAAAAGAGGGAAGTCCTGATATATGGGACAGCATGGATGAACCCAGAAAGACATTATTGTAAGACAGAAGCCAGTCACAAAAGGGCAAATGCTGCATGATTCCACTTATATCAGGTATCGAAAGAAGCCAAACCCATTGGAACAGAGAATAAACTGATGCTTGCCAGAGACCAGGGAGAGGGTGAACTAGCGAGTTGCCATTCAGTGGGTGTAAAGTTTCGGTTGTGCAAGATGAGTAAGTTTTGAGATCTGCTGGACAACCCTGTGCCTAAAGGTAACAATACCATACTGTGCACTTCACATTTTGTTAAGCTGGTAGACCTCATGTTAAGTGTTCTTGCCACAACAAAAATCAATAAATAAAAATTGAAAATGTCTGGTTTGTTTGTCTTTGTATTCTGTGTACTTAGGAAAAGGGCATCTTAAATTTGGCAAGGTTCATTAGGTTGTGACTACTCCTATGTACATTAAACTAATCTGAAGGTAAGGTTACTTTTGATTTTTTCTTTACAATTAAGCCTGAAAGTAGGCAAAGTAGAGTATGGGTCAGAATTGTATGATAGGATTGTATGATAAATAGGAAATAAACTATTGTATTTAAAAATTTTAATGCCATGAAGCAGTTTAGAAGTTACCGGATGAGTGACAAAATTTTTCATGTGTAATTTATTAATTTAATTTTTCAATTCACCTGGAATTTATTTTATTCCATCAAGTGAAGTTAGACTAACGTGAATATGCCTTTCCAGAAGGATAAACAATTCTATCTGTACTATTTTTGAATAGCCTATCTCCTTTCCATTAATCTATGCTTCATTTTACACATATTATGCCATATTAACTTGAGAAAAGGAAGTTTCGCAGTGATTATATGGAAGAACTCTCCCTCAATATTACAATTACTCTTCTAATCATCTCGCAGTTCCACCACCACCTGTCACCATAAATTCCATCTCAACAGAAGAGTGACCGTCATTCTAATAGATCATTTGGTGTGGATGGTGGTGGTGGTGGTGATTATTTTCTTTTTAGTTGAATAGCTTTGAAAATTCACCTCTTTGTATGTCTTTACCTCCATGTTTTCCAAGGGAGGAAAAATTCAGACTAACTGAAAAGTCCTCTGGCACTCACTTAACTCTTACGGAGTAATCTCCCAATCTCTTTCTTAAATTCACCTCAATAAACAACACGATTAAAGACATGCAATGTGCAAATATGGCAATTTCTCTGAATTCCTCCTTCAGTTTTCCAGCTTGGCCTTGGAGGGATGTATACCTATGACCCCAAAGCTCACCAAGAGCAGCCCCAGTTACAGCTGCTCTGAACGTCATCTTGTGATTGAAACATATGCCCCCGGTATTGGTATCAGGGCTATCGTTATAGTGAAGCCATTTCTTTTCTGTTACTTTTCACTTGAATGACCACGTGTTTTATTTTTATCCAAAATAAGAGCAACACACTTTTAGAATTCTGCTTCAAGGTCAGGTAAAATTCCTAGTCCTGTACTCCAAAGTTGTCCACGGGCAACTTGATGGATTTACTCTCTTCGAGGACGTTGTCCTTGTCTGTTAAATTTATAACATCAGGTATGAAGTGACAAGTCTTTTATGCATGGAAAAGGAAGAGAGCTAAGCCTTATGAAGATCCATTACAGTTTAAAAGTTTCTGTGCATCCAGGAACTTAGGGCACAGAGGGATGGATAGCCTTGGGAAAATGAAGGGCGAGGAGATGCATGCTGAACGTCATGTCACTAAGAAGGTGATGGAGGGATCAGTGACACATTTCAGATTTTAAAGACATATAGCCCCCAAATAGGTGACCTTCTCCAACTCAGTCATCATATGACCAGAAAACTGTTTACTCCAGTAAAGGGAAATTTTTCCAGGTTCGCTAGTGCTTCAAGTGTCTAAAACAGGGAATGTAACTTGAGACCTGTGCCAAGATTAATAGAAGAACTACGAGAAAAACCTCAGGGAATTGAGGCAAGGCCATACTTTCTTTATATGTACAAATAATTCTCATTTAGGAAAAGAGAATTTGGCCTCCTGTAGGATTCTACCGGAACCTAAATAGTTGACTGAGCGTTACTAGGTGATTTTTCAACCTATATTACACGTTAAACTGGCAGATAAATTATGTGTCTTGCAGCAAGGTTGATTTACCCCAACAGAGTGATATATGCCCTCAAAATATCCCCTTATTAAATGGAAGCTGTATAAATACATTTGGTACCCAGGGTCACTGAAAACACATTTCTTAAATGAGAAAATTCCACAAACACCCATGTAATAAACCTGTGGTTCTAAAAATCTGAGCTCATCAAATAGACACATTCAGGAGTTTCAAAAGAAGTCTCTTGTGATTATAAGACCTGACAGAAAATAGCAATACTTCTCTTTTATTCATAGGCATCTTTACAAAGAAATATTTTAGCATACTGGGCATTCAAAGGCATGACCTCAGAAAAGACAGCCTGGACATGAATTTGAGCAGAATGTTGATTGTCCAATTTGTCTGGAAGGCGAGTTAGCATGTTGTCAGAAACTACACCTGCCACCGGGAAAGTCCACAAATATGGTTGGAGAGAGGTAGAAACGATAGAAAGAGGCACAGTGGGTGGAATACACTAGTTGCCTGCCACCCAAGGCAATAATGATTACTGTCTCTTGGCTACTGAGGAGCAAATTATAACCCAGGCCTGGGTGATTTATAAACAACGAATTGATTAAGAAAGGCTCGTTTTCCCCTAAATGCTCAGGGATAACTTCCCAGTGACAGTGCATGGTTATTCCGGCCAGCCCTTTTTGGTTGGCCTGTGAATTTTACAGGTCATGAGCTGGTGTCTTATGATTTCGTACTTTCTAAAGTATCCTCATCGTAAATAAATAATCCTATATCAAGCTAAGATGATACGAGCTATATCTTTCCTTTTCAACGCCAAATAATCTAACTTGCATACTTGAAGTAGAACGACGATTTTTTTTAGATATTAACAAGTGATTGACATCACATTCCTAGACCCTGCTAACGTAGGTGCTGCATCTGCAAAAGGAGGGGCTGTCATTAGCCCAGGGAAGTTGTCAGGCATAGCAGCAATCACTGTAGCACATTCCTAGCAACTAAATGCATAATAATGACTTCAAGAAAGATGTCAGATTTTCTTTTTCTCCATTTTTAGGCTACATCTTGGAAAACAGAGGGAGAGGGATTTAATGTTAACACAGAAAATGTGTGTGTTGAGTTTTACCCTATACCTAGCCCTCTGAGTTGAGTGATGAAATGAAGAGACATCGTAATATAAATCTTGAACTGTTGAGGAATCTGAGAGGAACAGAAATAGTGCTATGTGTCACACAGTATAAATAAACAATGGCAGATGGGTTTCAGAGAGAGAGATTCCCTCTATCATGCTGAAGCAGTATAGAACGGAAATGTCAATGTGGTATCTTCAGTGTTATTCCAGATGAAGGCAAGTCTCTAATGGATGTAGAATGCATAGATATGTTAGAGACTAGAGGATGTCAATGGTTTTGGCCCTCCCTAGCCGAGATCTCTGGAGCACAGAAGCTTGGGGAAGAGTCCAGAGGATTCAAGTCAATGGCAAAGTGGACGTGTAGTGCATTATTTAGTAAAAAACCTGCCATGGAATAAGAATTAGAAGCAGATTCTGGGAGGAGTCGTGCTTTTCATCAGGCCTGGAACTGATGTCATCACTGCTTATATGTCTTACTAAATGTGCCCCTCCTTCAAACTTAGAATCCATGGCGATAACTATTCAACTAAATGAAAAACAAAAAGCAAAAGTTAAGTAACTTTCTATTTAGTCAATTGAGCTGGATCTTTTATTTTGTTTATTTTTATTTCTTACTGAAATATAATTAACATACAATGTTATATTAGTTTCAGGTGTGCATATTGATTTGACAATTCCATATATTTCTCAGTGCTCATCGTAAATGTAGTCACCATCTATCACCATACAATGTTATTGAGTATATTCCCGTTGACTACGTTTCATCTTTATGATTCATTTATTTTATACCTGGAAGTTTGTACTTAATCCTCTTTACCTATTTTGCCCATTCCCCCATCCATCTCTTCTCTGGCAACCCCCAGTTTTTTCTCTATTTAAGAGTCCATTATTTTGGTTATTTGTTCATTTGTTTTGCTATACTGTAGTTGAACCTCAAAACTGTACAAGATAAAATTATCCATGGTTATTCCTCTCAGCAACGATTGTTACACAATCATAATTTAATAACAAAATAAATAATAAAAATCAAACCATTATAAGTTATATTAAAAATCAAACGAATAATTAGATCTCTGCACTCAGATAGGACCACACTTAGGAGAAGGGTGGCTTAGGCAGACACCTGGAGAGCAGGGGAATTAAGATGCTCTCTTGAAGTCATGATCCACTGTTGAACCACAGGAGCAGAGCTTAACTTGTCAGGAATTAGAAATGACACAATTAAGCGGCGCCTGGGTGGCTCAGTCGGTTAAGCATCCGACTTTGGCTCAGGTCATGATCTCATGGTTTGTGGGTTTGAGCCTCGCGTCATCTCTGTGCTGACAGCTCGGAGCCTGGAGCCGGCTTTGGATTCTGTGTCTCCCTCTTTCTCTGCCCCTCCCCTGCTCACGCTCTGTCTCTCAAAAAAATTAAAAAAATAAACATTAAAAGAAGAAGAAGAAGAAGAAGAAGAAGAAGAAGAAGAAATGACACAATTAATAGTGTCTTCCTTGTAATGCCATATCGTATAATTTTAACTTCGGGAAAATAGTGTGTATATGCTTTTATCGTCTTTAACATTGTGTACCTTACATCGGTCCCAAGGTGGTCCCTGTACATTTTGGGCTTCTAGTACTTACTGCAAAGTGGTAATTGAGGCCTGACATGTCTCAGCAAAGTGCCCTTCCACAATGTTGTCCCTTTCCATACATGCAGGAATGGGAACATAGATTTTACATTTTCTAGAAGCTAGAATAAAGAGTAAGCAAAGAAAGGGGGATTGGTCAATGTCAGTGGTTGCCAATGAACAGTGTCATCCACAGGAGCATTGAGTAGTGATGTCCAGGATTTCTGCTTGAATAATCACATGGATGTCATTTAGAAAAGAGGAGGAAACAACAGGTGAGAAAGGTGGTAAGGGAAGATGTTCGTTTTAGACACAATGTGGACATGTGAACTGGAAATGTTAAGAAGAAGGTAGTTGAATATGAGTCTGGAAATTAAAGGCTTCTTAACTTTTAGCACAGCATGAATCACTGAATCACTTTCAACAGTGTGATAACAGACATTTCTCCAAAGACACACAGATGTCCAACAGACTCATGAAAAACTGCTCAACATCACTCATCATCAGGGACGTGCAAACCAAAACTACAATGAGATATTACCTCACACCTGTCAGAATGGCTAACATCAAAATACAAGGAACAACAAGCTTTGGCGAGGATGTGGAAAAAAAGAAATCCTTGCACACCATTGGTAGGAAATCAGCCACTGTGGAAAATAGTATGGAATTTCCTCAAAAAATTAAAAATAGAAATACCATCTGATCCAATAATTCCCTAGTGGACATTTATCCAAAGAATACAAAAACACTAATTTGAAGGAATATATGCACCCTTATGTTCATTGCAGCGTTATTTACAATAGCCGAAATATGGAAGCCCCCAGAGTGTCCACTGATAGATGGGTGCATAAAGCAGATACTAATCAGCCATAAAAAAGAATGATATCTTGCCATTTGCAGCAACAAGGATCGATCTAGAGAGGACAAGGCTAAGTGAAATAAGTCAGTCAGAGAAACCTAAATGCCATATGATTTCACTCCTATGTGGAATTTAAGAAACAAAACAAATAAAGAAAAAAAAATTGACCAGCCAAAAAATAGACTCTTGCCTGTAGATGACAAACAGGTGGTTTCTACAAGGGAGGTCGGTGGCAGGGGTGGGGGGGGAGAGATGGGTGAAATAGGTTACAGAGATTAAGAATACACTGATGATGATGAGCACTGAGTTATGTATAGAATTGTTGAATCACTATATTGTACACCTGAGACTCATGTAACACTGTATGTTAACTAAACTGGATTTATAAGTAAATGATCAACCGATCAATCAATCCATGCAGAAAACCAAATAAATGAAATAAATAACCAAATAAATATATAATATAAAATCTCTCAACAATTTTTATTTGTAGTTATTTAATTAATTAAAAATTTTTAAATGTTTATTTATTTTTGAGATAGAGAGAGAGAGAGAGAGCACAAATAGGGGAGGGGCAGAGAGAGAGGAGACATAGAATCTGAGGCAGGCTTTGAGCTGTCAGCACAGAGCCCAACACGGGGCCTAAACTCACGAACCATGAGATCAGGACCTGAGCTGAAGTCGGACGCTTAACCAGCTGAGCCACCCAGGCACCCCTCAGCAATTTTTAAATTGATTATATGTGGAAATCACAGTATTTAAATATACTGAGTTCGGTAAAATATATAATTAAAAACGACTGTGATAACTTCTGAGATCTACTCTCCCCATTTAGGTCAAGTATTACTTTCTAATATCAAGAAGAAAGCAAGGAAGTCAGGGAGAGAGACAGAATAGGAGGGAGGAAACAGGAAGTTATTAAGGTAGGATTTTAAGAAGGAAAGAAAGCAATGCTGGGAAGAATATACCTGAATTGCATTTAAAAAACATTTTTTAAAAATTTTTTGATTTTATTTTTGAGAGAGAGAGAGAGTGAGTGGGGGAGGGGCATAGAGAGAAAGAATGAGACACAGGGTCTGAAGCAGGCTCCAGGCTCTGAGCTGTTGGCACAGAGCCTTACGTGGGGCTCGAACTCACAGACCATGAGATCATGACCTGAGTCGAAGTCGGACGCTTAACCAGCTGAGCCACCCAGGTGCCCCCGAACTGCAGTTTTTGTAGGAAAATTATTTGGGGATTATTATTTTTCTTTTTAGTGATGAAATGCCGAAAAAATCTTTAGATTATGACCGGATAAAAGGTAAATATTTTAAATTTAAAAATATGCATTTTGGAAGTGACTAATGCAAATATTTACATTCTGTTATATACTTATATGTAAGTTTACCTAGAAAAGTTTTCACATCTTATATGCAATGTGTTCTTATCGGAGATAAAATAAATACATTTGAAATACTTAAAGGCAAATAAAATCTGAAAGGAGCTATTTTATAAATTATATATATATATATATGTGGGTGTGTGTGTGTGTGTATATATATATATACAAACAGTCTTTCTGCTGAATGACAACTTTTTAATCAGTTGAGGTGATGGTATTATATTGAGCCACAGAAATGGGACAGTTATGCTGGTTTACTCAACCTAGATCTGACTGAAAACAATATTAAAAATTTCACAAAATCCTCACCTAGTACCTTTTTCCTCTTGCATAATATTTTAATTTTAAGTATTACTGTTTTTCATTTCCATAGAATGTGTGTATTTAATAGAAAAGTAATTAGTGGGGCGCCTGGGTGGCTCAGTCGGTTAAGCGTCCGACTTTGGCTCTGGTCATGATCTCGAGGTTTGTGAGTTTAAGCCCCGCATCGGACTCTGTGCTGACAGCTCAAAGCCTGCTTCAGGTTCTATGTCTCCCTCTTTCTCTGCCCCTCTCCTGCTTGCACTCTCTCTCTCTCTCTCAAAATAAATAAACAATAAAACATTTTTTTAAAAAATAAAAAAAGAAAAAGCAATTACTAAGTTCATATTTGAAACTTTTTTTGTTTTTAAACTCAGAGAAAATGCTTTGGCATTAATTAAAATTACAGGTCAGTAGTTTTCAAACATTAGAATATCCAGATGGTCCTTAGTATGTTTGTAGGTCCTATAAGAAAAAGTGGAAAAAATCATCACTCTGCATAAAGATGTTTGATAGGTGCTCAGAAGTGCCTGCCCGGGGGTCTAATTTCATGTTGCTTTATGACATTCCTCTTTTGGGGTCTAGAATGTCTCAAATTTTTCAAACATTAATGGTGACTATCACATTACATTTGATTATTAGATTTCTTCTTTTTTTTCATATATTGACATTAATTAAGCGCTTAATATGTTCAAGATATGAGAGCTAGGGTACTGGGGACTAAGGTAGTCAATTATAATAAATACACTATTTTAATTAAAAAAAAAACCCAGCAGAGATACCCAAAGTCCTAGAGAAGTTAAGGAAAAAAGAGAAATTAATTTTGATACGGAATATAGAAATTATAGATGGGATTTTATGTGAGTGCTATAAGCTTTGGATAATTGAAGATAGATAAAATGTATTCTAAGCATTTAAGAATGAAGGAATAGTTTAAGCCAAGTTATAGAAAATGGAAAGTATATGGTGCATTCAGGATGAAATGTAATTGCCTAAGACTGGAATATAAAATACATTGATAGGCTGAAGGACTAGATGAAAGGTTTGCCGACCCAGTTTGGGAACTTTGTGAAGAATTAGAATTTTATTGTGCTCATAGTGGTGAATGACTTTTTTTTAATTATTATTTAACAATTGACCAACACTCTCCAAGTTGGTAACATACTCAGTAAAATGTCCATCCCTATAGTGCCACCCATTTGTAGAATGTGGTCCCAATGCCATTTTCTGATACTACACTTGATCTGACCAAATGGCTGAGAAGTGATCCATTTTCTCAATTATGATATTGCCTTCTTGGTTCCTTCACAGTACAGAGTAGTCCTATTGAATTGTAAGCATGAGGTGAGATGGACCCTTTGTATAACAACATCTAATCCAAGCCATAATGGGTGAACTTCATGGAATAAAAATTACATCTTGAAAGCGTTGTATAAAAAGATAAACTAGCAAATAAAAACCTTATGATGACCCAACTTTTCGATTTGGTAAAGACCAACATGCAAACGCAGTTCTAAGCACACGAAGTTGACTTTCAAATAATTGACTTCCAAATGATTAAAGCTCTTTCAGTTGCAGAATAATCTCCTATTCTATTAATAAAACTGACTAAATGAGTAAAAAGCACTAATTACTGAGTCCAAACATATTTGGAATTACCGCTTTCACCCGGGGCAAAAAGCAGCCTATTAGTCCCCCGCCGCCCAAGGAGGATATTAAATGAGAGAAATTACAAATTATTCTTTGTAAGGGCCATCATTGGCCAAAGTCTAAATGAGGCTGAGACTTCAGAAAATAATAATTCCATTGGGGAGTGGAAGAATGACAGACATTGTATGTTTTCATCATTTAAAAAAAATTATTTCTCACTGGAGAGAAAAATTAAATGTTATTTTTCTCATATCATAGTTAACCCCGTTGTAATTAAAATATTTGACATGCTTTAAAAGTTTGTGCATCAGTAGGGTGAGAACCTGGTAAGTGAAATTCATAAAGTTTTACCTTAAGGCAATCTCATTGAATTGGCTCACAAGATTTGTGCTAGTAAATGTTAAGAATGCAAAATTTTCTATGAAACTCTTAGGCTTACTATTTAAACAATAAGGAACACATTAATGCCTGTTTTCTGACAAATTTTTAAAGGTATCACAGTATATGCAGAAACATCATATTAAAAATTGTGTTAACACCTCAGAATGATACTGTTAGTTCCTTAGGTGTGTAATGTTAAATGAATGATTTAAATATTTATTTAATGTTGCCTCTTATATAAAGAAGGAAGCAAAAAGGGACCTGAGGATAAGACAATGTAATACAATTTTAAGTCCTTATCTTTTTTATTACTGTTTCTCTTTCAAAAATATGGGGCACCTGGGTGGCGCAGTCGGTTAAGCGTCCGACTTCAGCCAGGTCACGATCTCGCGGTCCGTGAGTTCGAGCCCCGCGTCAGGCTCTGGGCTGATGGCTCGGAGCCTGGAGCCTGTTTCCGATTCTGTGTCTCCCTCTCTCTCTGCCCCTCCCCCGTTCATGCTCTGTCTCTCTCTGTCCCAAAAATAAATAAACGTTGAAAAAAAAAATAAAAAACAAAACAAAAATAGTGCTAACAAGTTACATTTCTTCTAAAAAGAAACACCCAGCTTACATACACGTTTCCTTCCCCTGGCATTTAAACTCCCTTGTTTTTATTTGTTTTGGCTTCTACTGCTTTCTTTCTCTCCAAATCATCTATAATGCAAAGCCTGTCATAATGGCATGGAATGCGTGTCTTAGAACATAAACCATTTTAGAAATATCTTTGTAGCCAAAGATAAAATGAAGCATAAAAAGCATGTAAATTGATTTAACATCCCCCCCAAATAATAGCATTCTAAAATCCTGAATCTACTATTGTGCATGCTTTGGGCTTAGAGGATTCAAGAGGTAAAAGAAAATGCCATTGCTCAAATTTATTCTTCACCTTTTTAATTCATTTTTAGACAATATGATTGTTTGCCTTGTGCATAAAGAACCTCAAAGAGGAAGATCTTTTTAGAATTAAATGTATTTGGACAAATGCCGTTGTCATCTTAGAAAGAAATAGAAAAAAAGAAACATTTTTTTTCTAGAATTTTATATGTAGGTACATAATCTTGCTAGGATTAAATAAAAACACTGATAAACATGTGAGAGAACCTGATCTGGTAACATATTGATCTGAAATTCTGAGATAGTCCATGATGAAGGTGGAGTTGAGATGTATTTGCAAATTTCAAACAAATTTTACTGTGAAGAAATCTATGATGTAAGGAGTTTTGCTGTCATAAAGTATTATCAAAATTCACATGTGAACTGAATTTTGTTCAAAGGTCAAGCCAGTCAAGATGGAGCTTGGAACGTAACATTAGGTAGCAAATGTGCTAAAATAACTCTAGTTTCATTTTGACTTTATGCTAGAACTGCATTCATTTGCTCACCGAGGCTGGTATCTGCATTGAACTCAGTTGGCAATGGGTTGAACTAAGTGTTTTTTGAAACCAAAGCTCTGGATACTGAAAAAAAAAAAAAAAGCCAATTGCAAGGTATTTATTGGGGGAAAAGAACAGGTTGGAGGCAACTGCTGTTAATGAATTCCTAAGCAAAAATCAAAGACAAATCCAGGTCTGTTCAGATAGATAATGAAGGCTGTAATTAGTGCTAGTCAAAAAAAGCAATAGAAAAGCCCCAATGCAAATATTAGCAAAGCTTAACTCATTTAGTGGACACTTATTTAATGCCTCCTAGTATTTTGCTAGGCAACTGGGAGAGCAGGACTGATCAAAAGAAATAAGGTCTACTTTCTCATCAAGTCTGCTTATCCAGGTGAAAAAAATCCATCATATGGAACACAGACCATCAGAAGAGAAGTACTGTTTACTTCTAGAAAGCTTGGGGGGTCAAATCAGCAGCGTTTCAGATGAGCAAGGGAGATAAGCCAAACGTCCACTACTGGTAGATTGTTGGAAAAAGTGAGTCTATGAATACCAAAGCAAAATATGGTCATTAAATGTGAAAATTATTGATCTAAGATTCTGTTCATGCATCCTGTAATCTAATAGTAATAAAAGCAATGGATGTGTAATGTCGAGTGGGATTGACCGAATCTACAAGTATGCATTATGTGGATTAGAGGCCAAGCATAAAGTGAAAGCAAGAGCCCAAATGACAAAAACAAAGCTTGTATTGGCATGTATACAAACAATAACCATGAATGAATGAATGAGAACAACCTAGCGTGTATTGATTAAGTACCTACCATGGGATCAGTAATGTGTCAGATGCTACGGCAACCTTATTCTCTATAAGACAAACTTATAGAATAATATAAAATACAATAGTAAGCATTTAGTGTGGACACAAATCAAAATAGAGATATTCAGAAAGAAAGAGGCCAGGATTTTATGAAATATTAGAGAAGGATGTATTGGATGTGTGAAGTGGCCACAGGAGGGTCCTCATACTTGAAGGATTTGAAATGCTAGACTTGAAACAAGGGACGGAGGGAAGGAACCAGATGAGCCAAAGACTGAAAAGTATACGCAAGGCCATTAAAAATTTTGTTTTTCTTAACGTTTTATTTATTCCTGAGACAGGGAGAGACAGAGCATGAACAGGGGAGGGTCAGAGAGAGGGAGACACAGAATCTGAAACAGGCTTCGGGCTCTCAGCTGTCAGCACAGAGCCCGATAGGGGGCTCGAACTCACGGACCGCAAGATCATGACCTGAGCCGAAGCGGGCCGCTCAACCGACTGAGCCACCCAGGCACCCCATGTGCAAGACCATTAAAACCAGCTTGTCAGTTAGGAATTTGATTTGGAGTTGTATGCAATTAAACAGGAAGCTGAGTGAGGGACCATGGGGCATCAAATGGGGGCATGAAGGGTCTGGACTTGATTTATAACAGAAAAAAAAAAAACCATAGAAGTAAATTAGATACATGGAAAAAGTGAAACCGAAACAAGATTAGTCTGAAACGTAGACTCAAGTTGGGGAGAAGGTTTAGACAGAAAAAGAGTTGCTGATATTCACCTAAAGTAAGTGGGGCAGATTTAAACAAAAGAAAACAAAAATCTTAGAAATAAAATTCAAATTGGTATCTATTATAGCAACATGAAGATTAAAGTAAAAAAGACCTACCACTAGTATATTTCAAGATGTACATGCTAGTATCACTGCAGCAAATGAGCCTAAAATATATATAAAACCGCTTCCAGTATAAATGCATTAAGATATTATAAACAAATCTTAAAAATGCATTAAATGGGTCAGTTACATGAGATGATTAAGCAAGGACTCAAGAGCAATACATCCTGTAATTTAGCATACTTTATATTGCCTTTCTTGTGTGTATAATTATGAACTCCTAGATTCAGTATTTTCTCAATTAACTGAAATCTGTATTCATTTTTGGATGCTGACACTATCGACACTTTGTTCAGTGGGAGTCCGCTTCTGTAATTTGATGTGATTCCATTAACCTCGGAAATATATCTTGCTTTCTGGTACCCGAACCTGTTACTGTCTCGCCTTGGGCAGATGGAATTATCCGGATCTTCAGAGAGCTCTTGTTCTTTTTAGTGGACAATGATATCGAGACTTAGGATGATGTTGTCCCTAGGTCATTTCAGTCGATGGAGGAAAGAGTCACGAGAATTGAAGTTTAAACAATTTTTTTTAAATTTATTTTTGAGAGAGAGACAGAGAGCAGGGAGGATCACAGAGAGAGAGGGAGACAGAAAATCCAAAGCAGGCTCTAGACTCTGAGCTGTCAGCACAGAGCCCGATGTGGGGGCTTAAACCCAAGAGCCGTGACATCATGATCTGAGCTGAAGTTCGACGCTCAGGCAACTGAGTCACCCAGGTGCCCCGAGCTATTTTTCTTTTAAAGCTTATTTATTTATTTTCACAGAAAGGGGGGTAGGGAGAGGCAGAGAGAGAGAGAGAAAGAGAGAGAGAGAGAGAGAGAGAGAGAGAATCCCAAGTAGACTCCACACTGTAAGCATGGAGCCCCATGTGAGCTCAAACTCATGAACTGTGAGATCATGACCCAGGCTGGAATCAAGGGTTGGAGGCCTAACAGACTGAGCCACCCAGGTTCTTGGATAATTGTATTCTTTTAAAGACATGAATTCTGGAGCGCCTGGGTGGCTCAGTCGGCTGAGCGTCTGACTTCAACTCAGGTTCAACCCACGGTTCGTAGGTTCCAGCCCCGCGTTGGGCTCTGTGCTGACAGCTCAGAGCCTGGAGCCTGCTTCAGATTCAGTGTCTCCCTCTCTCTCTGCCCTTCCCCTGCTCATGCTCTGTCTCTCTCTCTCAAAAATAAATAAACATTAAAAAAAAATTCTTACTTTATTTTTTTTTAATGTTTATTTATTTGTTTTGAGAGAGAGAGTGTGTGCAAATGAGTGGGGGGAGGGTAGAGAGAAAGAGAGAAACAGAGAATCCCAAGCAAGGCTCTGAGCTGCCAGTAGAGAGCTTGACTCAAACTTGATCTCATGACTGTGAGATCATAACCTGAGTCAAAATCAAGAGTTGGACACTTAACCAACTGAGACACTTAGGTACCCCAAAGCATTGTTACTTTAACTACAAGAATTCCTAGTGTGAAATCCAAAATTTCAGAGGACATTGGACAAATATACATACCCATTTCTGTGATAAAGTCTTACTTCCACAAATTTATTAATAATGTTAGGAAAAATAAGCAAAGTATATATGTAAACACTATATAAATAAATTTTTATTTTGTGGATTCTATAGATTCTGTTTATAGATTCACATTTTCAAACTATTATTAGTTTGTAAAATTCTAAGTCAGTTAAACTCTAAAACATTTAATGACAATCCTAAATCCCTATTACATTGACGTAAGAATTTATGCACGTTTTTTAGTCAAGAAATGAAATTCTTGAAAGACAACAATGTATACTTTGTCCCAAATTTCCAATTTTGTATTACTAGCAATTGTGCTCAAAACACAAAATATTCTTCTAAGCCAAGTAAGATAAAACATTAAACTTTTTGGTTTTGTTATACAATACGTACTTTAACCACGTTTTCAAATTTAAGCGGAATTTAACATTTACCTTCAAAATTATAAAATGTGTTATTGAAAAACAAGAGAATCATAAACAATTTTTTGACCAAAAGAGGGAGGTTGAAGATGTTGATCCCCTTCTAAAACCTGGGATTTTTCTATTAGAAGATTTAAAACTGGCTCATGAAAAAAATGAAGACCTTTTAGCCTTAGTTAATCCTCTTACCACTTTCTTGGCTGGTAGCCTGGTCTCATCAGCCCATTAGTTAAATTTCTTTCCAAATATAAGATTGTGCTTTTCAAGGGAGGGCATTTTTCGTTAAGTTTAATTCCTATCATTTCTAACTTCATAAAAGGGACTCGCAGCCATTCTGTCCTTTTAGCTAGAAACACGTACGTGTAAGCAAAGAACATAAACACAAGTCTTCATATTTCTACCAGCAGAAAGTCTTGTTTTCCATTTTTAAAAAAACCGTTTGGGGAAGCAGCTGTGCTGACATCTTCAGCTTGGCTTTCCATATCCATTCTGCCCTCTCCACCTTGTCTCGCCTCAGGACGCTGACTTATGTCAGCTCCAGCAACAGGGATTCCCTCGCTTCCTATTGGCCAACGGGAGCTCCGGCAGATGGTCGGGAAAGGAAGGAGAGGGAGATGAGGGCATTTCTCTCTCCTGGTCCCATCAGACACCTCAGGCTAGAGGCATCCCTCAAGACCTCCTCTCCGCGATGCTCCTGTTCCTTGGTCCGGTACCTGTTCTCTCTAGCAGCCCCACACGGCTCCTTCAGGGTTCCCTGCAATACCCTTGGGCTCGCTGATCCTAACTGTAAATATCACTAACTTTGTAAATATCTTGGTCTTTGTTTCAACCCTCCCTGAGCTATCCTAGTTTGACTGTGGCACCACTCTCTGTTAAGTCTGGGACCATTCCAGGAGCCTTTTTGTTTGTTTGTTTTTTGGAGAGAGAGAGTGAGTGAGTGGGGGAGAGGGACAGAGCAGGCATCATGCTCAGCACAGGGCCAGGTGTGGGGCTCTATCCCATGACCCTGGAATCACCACCTGAGCTAAGATGAAGGGTGGGGGGGGGTGTTCAACAGGCTGAGCAACCCAGGTGCCCCTCCAGGAGTCTTTCTAAAGATTCCTTCTTGAAGCTTGAGCTCTCTAAGTGTTTTGGTTTTTTTTTGTTTGTTTGTTTTTTTAATTCAATAAACTTATGTTTGTATGAATCACAGTTCTTCGGAGTTCTTTTTGGAGGCAATACATTCTTAACATGTAAAAATAAAAGAGCACTTCGGATATTAAAACATAGCTGTTTACAGTTATTCATGTTTACTTTGGTTTCTATCCAATGCTTCTTGATTAGTGTACATTATTTCAAATGCAAACAATTTCTTTAACCTTTCATTTTAATAATTTGGGCTTTTTTTGAAAAGCAAAGTTTCTCCAGTTTTGCTATTTCCAAGTTCTCAGATTTAATGTTCAGTATCTTCAGGATTCAATCTAAATAGAAATAGCTTTAGGTGGAGGATTGCCCAGTTTTTAAAATGAGAGTGGGTGGCCTCCTTTGGGTTACAGAACTTCTTTTATTTGGTGAGTTTCACAGAATTAAAGCCCCCCCTTCTTCCCCTCATGGCATGTCTCCTACTGGCTTGAGAACTTTCTTTATAATGCCTCCAGGGGTTCATCTTATATTGAGAAAACAATGATGTAAGAATTCCTGACATCTAGGAGGTGAGAAACTGAAAGAGGTTATTTTAGGTGATATTGGGGCAGAGTAGGAGTTAGAAGTCAGCGATCTGAAAAGATCATTGGGTCTTGCCAATGCTGGGGGAAGAAAGCACACAGGCAGCCTCGTTTCATGTCTGCAAGCAACACATGGGGTTTCGTCAGCGTTGTGGTTTTTCTTTCAATTTTTTAAAATTAGCAACATCATTCTTATTTATATGAGTGACAGTTGGCAGTAAAGGGGTGGGGCCTGCACTTCTAAGTTGTGAAGGTTTGGGCTTGCTTTTTGTAACTTAATTTAATTTTTTTATTTAGCAAGCATTTGTTTTGTGAGACCCACTTTCCACTGAAGCCATGGGACCATACCAGAGGAGCTAACACCGCGTATCAGAGGGTGTCTTATGTTTACACAAGATTTCTAACATATTCCACTCTCATTTTTAGTCTAAAAAACAGATGCTATTTTTTTTTTTCATCCCCTGTTTAGAGTTGAGACACAAAGCAACTTGTTCAAGATTGGCACTGAGAACTATTGGCCACAGGCTCCATTATACTGCACTCTCTCTCCTAGATATTTCAGGATATTACACTCTAAAATACATCATGGACAATGGAAATTTTGGGTGATTTCTGGTATTTCAGTCTAGATTTTACAGACTCTGGACCACACAGGTCTAATCTGATCTGAGCAGACTTGGGTTCTGTTCTTGACCGGAGGACTGGGCACCACCCACACTTCAGAACACCCTGGGGAAACTGCAGGTGTTTTTGAGGTCAGAGAGAAAATATGTGAGATTTGGGGAGAGGTAGCACGACTCGCAGACAGATGGGCTCAATCTTCAATCTCTACCCAAAACTGAGTTTCCTGAGTATAAAACAGCTTCAAGGATGGCGCGTTCTTTGACTATTTGAGCTCAACCTAAATCCACCGTACTCAACAGAGGAAGGACTAAATTGTGGCATTCAGGTGGAGAGACACTGGTGTGGAGATGCTAAGGTCATTAAAAGTTCAAAATGCTACATTGATTGTTACTAAGTGCATACATTTGCCAAGTGTTAAGATGTGTAAGGATGTTTAATTGTGTGGAGACCCCCAGCTTCCTAGGTTTAAGCAGCAGATTATCCGATGAGTAATTTTGTCTGGGGGAAGGTGATTTCATCTGAGCACGGAGGAGCCAGCAGCATCTTGTCGAGTCCAGGGGGCATCGGTACACAGCAGGGACTTGGGGTATCTCTTTTGGAAGATGCTGTGCTGCTGTAAACTGGGCTTGGGAAGAAGCTTACACATCTGGTCGCAGCTCTCAAAAAGCAATGAATGATACTGAGGATCTCTTAGGTTTTGATTCTATCTTCAAGTCTGTTTCTTGGGAAGGTAAGCTTTCTTTGAGGATGATTTCCTTGTGACCTTTGCGAAAGGTGATGTTAACGATGGAAGGGGGTATTTTTGTTGAGTTATATTCTTAAGAATATTTTTTTTAAGGAGTCTGTAAATATCAGAGCGGCTTTCTTTCATCTTCTCCCAAGGGTATCAATAACGAAAGAGCAGAAACCAGTATTGCAAAAATTTGGCAAGGCTTTGGAAAATGTGTGAATTGCCCACCCTTATAGATTTATAGATGAACTGTAACAACAGCAGCAACAAAACACAACTGACATAAACTCAGAATGTAACCAATACTGTAGCCTGGCTTGAAGAGAGGAATAAAAAAATGACACCCCCCCCCAAAGGATAAAATGGGAGGGGCACTTAGTTAATAATTTAAAAAGTTACTCTTTTGTCACACTAATGAGCAAAGATTTCCACTCAGAGGTATGACCTTCTACTGGGAAATTTACAAGGTTAACCTTCCTAGAAAGCAACAGACTGCAAATCCTCTTTATATAGTTCAGGGCACCTGGGTGGCTCAGTCGGTTAAGCATCTGACTCTTGATTTTGGCTCCTGATCCCAGGGTCTTGGAATCGAGCCCCACCTTGGGCACTGTGTTAAATGCAGAGCCTACTTAAGATTCTCTCTCTCTCTGCCCCTTTCCCCAACTCGCCCTCTTAATCTCTCTCTCCAAAATAAAATAAAAAAATATATAAAGGAAAATAAGTTCTTGCAGGACTCAAAGTATTGAATCAAATTATTTTACTATGTTATGTAAATACATGAAGACAGATCTAGGAAAATCTCTTCATGGATGTGGCTTATGTAAGACGAAAATTTATAAATGTAATAGAAAATTAAATAGGAATGAAATCACAAAGCCAATTAAAATTGAAAGTCAAGGTATTATTTGAATCGTTTGATGAATGATGACAAGCTGAAATTAAGTCACCATTGTCAGGTTTCTATTTTAGTGCCACCAACTGGTTCTCCAGGACTCACCAGACTCATTCTCCCGCAGGGGAGAGGTGATGTAATTCTCATACCAATTGTTTCATTTTATTGAAATTGCTTTGAAATTTTCATTAGTATCTTCATTTGCTACAAATACATCGTTCTGCTTGTTTTGTGCATCTTATCTTCTCTGTGCCTTTTGGCAATTAAAGTAGTGCTACTTGGAGAGTTTTTTTTTAATTTTAATTAAAATCCCAGTTGCAGCTGCTGAAATTATGTGTCAGTGCCCGGGTATAAGGCGGTCATCAGAAATATCATAATCAGAACTAAAACTATAAATTCCATATTTGAAACTTCTGAAGAGCCCTAATAATTTATGTCCCGAGACGTTGTCTTGATAAGTCCTTGCATAGATTACTATTACTTCGTCCTGCACTGCTATTCACTCTGGTTCCTCTGAAATTCATTCTCTGTACCAAAATCTACCCTCCTTACCTAATTTCTTACCACTCACCACTTTGACTTCTATGTTTTAAGTAAATGATGAATTACCCAAAACGCTTTGATCACTGTAGATGAACCTCTGTGCAGAATGTTTTTCTCCCATTTATGAACCTGGTTAATGAGTAATTGTAGTTCATACTTACCCTTCAAGTATCAATCAGATTAGGTATTAGGTTCTCCCTCAAGTTTTCCCTGATTAGGCCACACTTGTTTTTTCTTCACATGCATTCCTCACCCCCCCCCCCCGCCATATTTTTAATGCTATTCTTTAAAATTTTTTTTTTCAACGTTTATTTTTATTTTTGGGACAGAGAGAGACAGAGCATGAACGGGGGAGGGGCAGAGAGAGAGGGAGACACAGAATCGGAAACAGGCTCCAGGCTCTGAGCCATCAGCCCAGAGCCCGACGCGGGGCTCGAACTCACGGACCGCGAGATCGTGACCTGGCTGAAGTCGGACGCTTAACCGACTGCGCCACCCAGGTGCCCCCTATTCTTTTAGAGCACTTCTAGGTTCGCAGCAAAATTAAGGACAAAGTACAGAGAATTCCTTCAGACCCCTTGCCCTCACACATGCACAGCTTCCTTTATTACTGTCATCACCCACCAGAGTGGCACATTTGTTCCAGTGGATGTACTTATGTTAATACATTAAAATCACTCAAAATCCTTGGCGTGCCTGGATGGCTCCATCGGTTAAGCGTCTGACTATGGCTCAGGTCATGATCTCACGGTTTGTGAATTCGAACCCCGTGTTGGGCTCTGTGCTGACAGCTCAGAGTCTGTAGCCTGCTTAGGATTCTGTGTCTTCCTCTCTCTCTGCCCCTCCCCTGCTCTCTCTCTCTCTCTCTCTCTCTCTCTCAAATAAATAAAATTAAAAAATAATTAAGAAAATAAAATCACTCAAAGTCCATAGTTTATATTAGGGTTCACTCTTGGTACTCATACCCTATGGGTTTGGACAATGTATAATGACATCCATCCATCCATATTATGCTATCATACAGAATATTTTAACTGCCCTATAACCTTCTCCATGCTCTGCCTCGTCATCCCATCCCCAAACCCTAAAATCCACTGATCTATTCAGTCTCCATAGTTTTGCCTTTTCCAGAATGCCACATACTTAGAAGCATACCGGATGTAGCCTTTCAGATTGGCTTCTTGCACTTAGTACATGCATTTAAGGTTCTCCCATGTTTTGTCATGGCTTGATAGCTTGTGTTTTGTTTTGTTTTGTTTTGTTTTGTTTTGAGAGAGAGACAGACAGAGCATGAGCGAGGGAGGGGCAGAGAGAGAGGGAGACACAGAATCCGAAGCAGGCTCCAGGCTCCGAGCTGTCAGCGCAAAGCCCGACGCAAGGCTCAAACCCACAAACTGTGAGATCATGACCTGAGCCAAAGTCGGACGTCCAACCGACTGAGCCACCCGATAGCTCATGTTTTTAATGCTGAACAATATTCCATTATCTGGATGTACCACAGTTCATTCATTTACCTACAAAAAGACATCTTGGTTGCTCCCAAATTTTGGCAAATAGAAATAAACGTTGGTGTGCAGGTTTTTGTGTGGACATGTTTTCACTTCCTCTGGGTGAACACCAGGAAGTGCCGTTGTGGGGTCACATGGCACTGCCCACCTCTTTCACAGTGGCTACACCACTTTGCATTCCCACCAGCAACGAATGGCAGTTCTTGTTGTTTCGCGTTCTTGTCAGCACTTGATGGTGTCAGTCTTCTGGATTTTGGCCATTCTAGGAGGTTTGTAGTGGTATTGCATTGCTGGTTTGATCTGCATTTCCCTGTTCATGTATGATGATGTTGGGGACATCTTTTCATAGGCTTATTTTCCATCTGCATATTTAATCAGCTTATTTATTCTCTTATTGTTGAGTTTTAAGAGGTTTTTTTTTTTATGTTTTGAAAACAGTCTTTTCTCAGATATGTCCTTTGCAGATATTTTCTCCCATTCTGTAGCTTGTATTTTCATTCTTTTGACGTGGTCTTTCACAGTGCAGTTTTTTATTTTAATGAGGTCCAGCTTATCAAATTATTTCATGGATTGTGCTTTTGGTGTTCCATCTAAAAAGTCATCACCCTAACCCAAGGTCATCTAGGTTTTGTCCTATGCTATTTTCTAGAGTCTTAAAATTTCTTGTTTTACATTTAGAGTTAATTTTTGTGAAGAGTATAAGGTTTGTGTCCAGACTCATATATATATATATTTTTAAGGTGGATGTTCAGTTGTCCCAGTATTTTGTTGAAAACACTATCTTTTCTCCATTTTATTGCCTTTGCTTCTTTGTCAAAGTCCAGCTGGCTGTATTTATGTGGGTCTATTTCTGGGCTCTCTATTCTGTTTCATTGACCTATTTGTCTTTTTTACTGTAACTTTATAGTAAGTCTTGAAGTCAGAGAGTAACAGTTCTGCAACTTTGTTCTTCTCCTTCAGTATTGTTTTGGCTATTCTGGATTTCTTTTTTTACCTCTCTCTATAAGTTTTAGAATCAGTTTGTTGATATCCATAAAATAACTTGCTGAGATTTTTATTGTAATTACACTGACTCTAGATCAAGTTGGGAAAAACTAGCATCTTGATAACATTGAGTCTTCCCAATGTATGGTGTGGAATATCTCTGCATTTATTTAGTTCTTCTTTGACTTCATTCATCAGAGTCTTACAATTTCCCTTAAGTAGATCCTGTACTCGTTTTAGATGTATATCTAAGTATTTCATTTTTTAGGGGGAGGGGCTAATGTAAATGGAATTGTCTTTTTAACTTCCAATTCCACTTGTTCATTGCTTATACAGAAAAATGATTGTCTTTTGTATATTAACACCATATCCTATAACCTTGCTGTATTCATTCATTAGTTCTAGGGATTTTTGTCAATTCTTTCAGGTTTTCTACATATCATCTGTGAACAAAGACAATTTTATACCTTCCTTCCCAATCTGTATACTTTATTTCCCTTTCTTGCCTTATTGCATTAGCTACAGCTTTTAGTATGATATTAAAAGGAATGGTCAGAGGGGACATCCTTACCTTTTACTTGATATTAGTGGGAAAGCTTTCAGCTCCTCGCCATTAAAGTATCTGCTGTTGTAGATTGAGGTAGTCTGTGGGTGTCAGTTGTATCCAGTTTGATTGACTAATGGTGTTTGAGTAGTCAATCTACATCCTCTTTGGCTTTTATGCCTGCCAGAATTGTCCATATCTAATACAAGAGTGTTGAAGTCTCCAACTGTGATGATGGATGCATTTATTCTCTTTGTATTTCTTGTTTTACCTCGTGTAGTTTGATGCTGTTGTTAGGTGCATACATTAAAGGTTGTTATGCCGTCTTAGAGAATTAAGCCCTTTATCATGATATAATGTCCTTTTTTCCCTGATAACTTTTGTTGCTTTGGAGTCTGCTCTATATGAAATTAATAGATAATTGTGCTTTCTTTTTATTAGTGTTAGCATGATATATTTTCCTCCAACCATTTACTTTTGATCTACATGGGTCTTTATGTTTAAAGTGGGTTTCTTGTAGAAAACCTATTGCTGGGTTTTGTTTTTTGATCCACTCTGACAATTTCTGTCTTTATTAGTGAATTTAGATCATTGACACTCAAAGTGATTATTGATATAGTTGGATTAATATCTATCATATTTACTACTGTTTTCTATTTGCTGGCTTTGTTTTTGTTTTTCTTTTTGTCTTCCACTCTTTTTACTGCCTTTTGTGGTTTAATAGAATATTTTATATCATTTAACTTTTCTTCTTTCTTAGCTATACTTAGACTTCTTTTTTTTTTTTTTTTTTTTTTTTACCATTTTTAGGGGATGCCATAGAATTTGCAGTACACATTTAAAACTAATCTAAGTCCACTCAAATAATACTCTACTGCTTTATGGATATTGTAAGTACCTTAAAATAACAAAATAATTTTAATTTGTCCTTATCCCTCATATCATTACTGTCATTCATTTTATTTATATATAAACATTCATAAGCATGTGTATATATATATATATATATATATATATATAGACATACATAAAATATACACAGAGACATGAGTATACATAATCAAATACATTGTTGGTATTTTGAACAAACTATTATCTGTTAGATCAATTAATAAGAAAAGTTGAAGTTTTAAATTTACCTTAAACTATTCCTTTTTTGATATTCTTGCTTTCCACATGTAGATCTGAGTTTCTGACCTGTATCATTTTGCTTCTCTTGAAAGAACTTCTTTTAACATTTCTTGCAGGACTGGTCAGCTAGCAACATATTTCCTAGTTTTTTGTTTTGTTTTGTTTTGTTTTGTCTGAGAAAGTTTCTATTTCCCCTCCACTTCTGAATGATAATCTCACAGGGTACAAAATTATAAAATTCCAGGTTAGCGGTTTTTTTCTCTAAACATTTTGAATATTTTACTCCACTCTCTTCTTGCTTGCGGAGTTTTTAAAAAGAAGTCAGATCTAATTCTTATCTTTATTCCCTTATAGGTAAAGATTTTTCCCCCTCTGGCTTCTATTAGGATTTTTTCTGTATCCTTGATTTTCTGTAGTTTGAGATGAGAGGCCTATGTATCATTTTTTTTCTTTTCATTTACCCTGCTTCATGTTCTCAAACTTCCCAGATCTATGATTTTGTGTCTGACATTAAACTGGGGAAATTCTCCATTATTATTTTTTCTAACATTTCTCCTGTTTGTTTCTCTTTTTCTTCTTCTGAAATCCCATTACTTGTATGCTATACCTTTTGTAGTTGTTCCATAGTCCTTGGATAGACTGTGTTTTTTGTTTGTTCGTTTTTTGGCTTTGTTCCCTCAGATTTTCAGTTTTCAAAAATTTTATTGACATATCCTTGATCTCAGAGGTTTGTTTCCCCCCCCCCCCCCCCCCCGCCAGCTGATAGTCGCTCAAAGACATTCTTCCTTCTGTTACAGTGGGTTTTACCTCTGCATTTCTTTTTGGTTCATTTCTTAGGATCCCTATCTGCTTACATTGCCCACCCGCCCATGCACTCATTTACTTTATCCATTAGAGCCCTTAGCATATTCATTTTAGTTGTTTTAAATTCCCAGTCTGATAATTCCAATATCCCTGCCATGTCTAGTTTTGATGCTTCCTCTCTCTCTTCAAGTTGTACTTTTTGCCTTTTGGTATGTCTTATAATTTCTTCTTCATAGCCAGCCTTCATGTACTGGATAAAAGGAACTACTGTAACTAAGCCTTTAGTAATGTGGTGTTGAGCTGTGTGTGTATGAGGTGTTCTATATCCCTAGGATTAGTTCTTGGTCTTTTTGTGAGTCTGTGCCTCTCGACTGTGAAGTTCACAGTGTTTTTCATTTTTTTTCCTCCTCCTTGAGTGGGAGAGGATACCTAGAATGGGCTGGAGTTGAGTATTTCCCTTCACCGATTTGAAAGGGTAGAGCCAGAGGCACCTGGGTGGCTCAGTCAGTTGGGCATCCAACTTTGGCTCAGGTAACGATCTCACGGTTCATGGGTTCAAGCCCCACGTCGGGCTCTGTGCTGACAGCTCAGAGCCTGGAGCCTGCTTCAGATTCTGTGTCTCCCTCCCTCTCTGCCCCTCCTGCACACACTCGCACACCTCTCTCTCTCTCGAAAATAAACGTTAAAAAAAATTGAAAGGGTGGAGCCTGCTGGAGTTGGGTATTTCCATCCCCCAGGCCATTTAGGTTCTAATACTCCAGTAGGTTAGGCTCCGGTAACGAGTTTCCCCTGTGGTCAGGCCTTGTTAAGAAAAACAGAGTGCTCTGGGGCATTTCAAAATGGTTCCTCTGCCCTGCAGCCTACAGTTAGAAGAAGGGAATTTTCCTCAGATATTTACGGTGTGAACCTGGTCCAGCTCCTGGAGGGAAATCTCACAAAATTATGGGAGTCTCCTATGACTGGGTCCCCCTGGAGTTTAAAACTAATAGAGGTGTCCACAGGAGCCTCCAGCAATTCATCAGTTACAGTTCTGGTTGTCCTGTCCTGGTGCTGCTTCCTGTGATGGGTTCAGCTTTGTTGGGCTCTGCTCGGGTAAGGTGTTATATTTTGTACTTGCCTGTTCCGTTTCTCCAGTCTTGGAAGCAACAGTTTGCTTGATTTCCTTACCTCTCTTGTGATGCTAGAAGAGTTGTTGATTTTCAGTGTGTTTAGCTTTTTCCTTGTTAACAGGATAGAGTGGTAGCTTCCGAGCTCCTTCCATGAAGAACTGGAAACTGTAAGTTCCTCCTTTATTAAATTTTAAAGTATCTTTGTTGCTTTGGTTTAATAGGTAGCCAATTTGTTTCTCAGCAACCCATGATCCTATCTTAAACAAGTGTTCAACTATCTTTACATCTTTCTCTATTTTCTCTGTCTGCAAATCTAATTCTCTGGGGCATATTGTTTCCACCTAAAACTATCTTGAAGGGTCTCTGGAAAATCACAAAGGCTTTGTTCTTTCAACTTGTAAAAAGAGAAGTGTTATAAATAATTAGGTTTATTTGATATGGTTCTATGAATGATTTGCATGGGAAAATAACGTCAAAAGAGATGGTAACCCTCTTTGGGTTAAACAGGTACAGATAAAGCATTACTAATATAAATAGTTCAGAAATTGTAGCCTCTATGGAAAGATCTGAGTGATTGTCAATGCCCTTATTGCCTATAATATGCCTCTATTTGTCAGGATCCTGGTGCTGTTTTGCTTAAAATTGGATAATGGTAAAGTGCCATCAGTTATAAAATCGGTTATTTATTTTTTTTTTTTTATAAATTTTTTTTTTTTTTCAACGTTTATTTATTTTTGGGACAGAGAGAGACAGAGCATGAACGGGGGAGGGGCAGAGAGAGAGGGAGACACAGAATCGGAAACAGGCTCCAGGCTCTGAGCCATCAGCCCAGAGCCTGACGCGGGGCTCGAACTCACGGACCGCGAGATCGTGACCTGGCTGAAGTCGGACGCTTAACCAACTGCGCCACCCAGGCGCCCCAAAATCGGTTATTTTTAAAATGTTAACTCGGTTACAACATGTCTTCTTTAATGTGAATCTAACATCTTCTAGGACAGTGGTTTTTAGTTGGGGATATACATCCCTTACCTACAAAGTTTGTCTTTAAGTTGTATTTATTTATTTTAGAGAGACAGGGTCCAAGTGGGGGAGGGGTGGAGAGACACAGAATCAGATGTCTGAAAGCAGGCTCCAGGCTCTGAGCCATCAGCGCAGAGCCCGTCGCAGGGCTCCGATCCACAAGCCTTGAGATCACGACCTGAGCCAAGGTCAGAGGCTCAACAGACTCAGCCACCCAGGCGCCCCTACTTACCTATAAAGTTTTATTAATATACAGCTATTTCTTCAGTTTTGATAATAGAATCTAAATTTTGTCCATGTTGTGGGGGTGGAAATACACAACTGCAGATCTTTAATTATGATTGAGGAAAACAGTTTTGGTAACATAAGTACCTTTTGATGGTAAATTATTGAAAATGAGCGTGGACTCGGGGCGCCCGGGGGCTCAGTCGGTAAGCGTCCAACTTTGGCTCAGATCAGGATCTCGCGGCCCATGAGTACTAGTCCCATGCTGGGCTCTGTGCTGACAGCTCGGAGGCTGGAACCTGCTTCGGATTCTGTCTCCCTCTCTCTCTGCCCCTCCCCCCTCACTCTCTGTCTCTCTCAAAAATAAATAAACATTAAAGTAAAAAATAAATAAAAATAAAACGCCAAAATTAAAAAAAAAAAGGTGAGCATTGCCTCAGTTTTGGCAGATAAAGTATAATTAGAAGTCTGCTTCTGGGCTTCTGGAAAAGACTTTCCCTACAATAAAAGTAGGCCCATGAGGAAAATTTGCTTTCCTGCCTTGCCTCTATATGAACTCTGTGAGACTAGGATGCCTGAATTGTTTGGATTCCTGTGGGAACAAGTTTCAGGACAAAAGTTGGATCCTGGAATTTGAAGAAAAATGGGAAGCACCTAGGTAAAACATGAGCCTGTAGAGTGTCCTGAAACTGCTTTGTCAGTGGAAAGTTTAATTGATATTTTTAAATTATTTTAACCGGTTTCAATCAATTATTTTGTTACTGTGGCCCAAAGCCCCCTGCGTACAGAACTTGACATACGGTGAAGCAATGGAGATATCCTTTATTTTATTTAAAAAAAAATTTTTTTAATGTTTACTTGTTATTGAGAGAGACAGAGCATGAGTGGGTTAGGGGTAGAGAGAGAGGGAGACACAGAATCCAAAACAGGCTCCAGGCTCCGAGCTGTCAGCACAGAGCCCGACGCGGGGCTCGAACTCACAAATCCTGAGATCAGGACCTGAGACGAAGTCGGAGGCTTAAACGACTGAGCCACCCAGGCGCCCCTAGAGATACCCTTAGTTTCATGATTGGAACATGCTCTACATGGCCCACCCGAACTCCAGGCATTTATGTAGTGTAATCCCCTCATCCTTATGTTGGACCATCATGTTTTGATGAATATAAATCTTGGAGACTTGCTTCTGTCTTACACTCATGATTGTGAAGGAAAGACTTTATCAACATCAACTTCAGAAAAGACTGTGAACCAGTGACATATTGACTAATAAATGAAATAATTGTTTGACTTCTTTTACTAACCGATTGTCCATTAGAATAGAGAAAACCTGGTTTTCAGAGCCATTTCAATTCTCCAGAACTTCAAGCTTAGCCCAGTAGGAGTGAGTAGATATGGTACACTATGTCACTTGAGGGGCTGCCTATCAGTTCCTGAAATTTCACCTTCGGTAATTCATCACTTGGTATCTTGAAGGCTTTTCTGTTTTCAGGCTTCTCTCACAAATGCTTAGCTGTGAAGGAAGCAGTAATTTAAAGCAGTTAGAGAAAGATAACTAACAGCCCTGCGAGACCAAGATAGGATCCAAGAAAGTAGAGAGGAAACTTTGACAGAGAATGAGTCACCTTTTTTACCAAATTCAGGTTTTGCTTGGGTTCTGATCCTTTCGCTTGAACTGGGGATGTTTAATTGAATTACAAAATTATATTATCATGGCATTTTAATTCTGGAAGGGACTTTAAATATGACCTAGTCCAACTCCTTCATATTAAAAATGAGGAAGAAGTTCCATAAAATTCAGATATATTGCAATCCAATTTATAGAAAAGAATCTTACTGTTTATTGCTACTCAAGCATAGCCAAAAACGCGCCTTAGAAAGTAAATCTGTGAATCTAAGTAGTGACCCCAATTGCTTTTTACAGAATACCAACCGGGGACCAGGGTAAAAGTGAAAGTCTATCTTTCACTGATGAGGGTAAGAGTTTTTGACAGTACAGAGGGACTGGATTTGGTTGGTTCATAGGACAGAATATTACTTGTGTGATATGCGTGCTTCAGGATTTAATTATTCAATCAACTTTCTTAAAAAGGAATAATGCATCACTTTCACTTTGGGAATTGAACTTGAGATGAAAGAGAGAAAGAAAAGAACTTTAGCTCTTGTAATTTAGTAGTATTTTATCCTACTTACTTATTTTATGCTTAAACTCCTGGTTTTCCGCGAACTGAGAGAATAAGGCAGCGTTGCCAGGACTTCAAAGGACCGTCAAAGGGTAGACAGTCAACCGCGGGTGGTCAGTATGACAACAAAGAAGTTGAGCATTGGGCTCAGCTGCGATTCCCTGACTGACATAAAATTTTACAGAATAAGCTCCGAGCTTGCATCCAGCGCGTAGAACCCACTAATCCCTTAGAAATTGTCATACCTGCTATTATGTGCTTCACGATAGCATTTAGCAATCAGCAAGGAGTGCACGAAGAATGGTGGGCAGGCAGTCATACGGCATATACACAGATCTAACAGAGCTGTCGAGCCTTGAAAAGGGGTACAGTTAGAAAATATATAATGATAAAAGTTAATTTGGCATGTAGGTGATTTCAAACACTAAACCCCTTTCATAAATACAACGTCCCTGTCTTCTGCATCTACTTGCATATGGTCACGTCCATCACACCCGTGTTGGTGCACTCCTGATTCAAAGGCAATGAGCAGTGACGTCTGCCCTCTGCAAAAAGGAGAGCTTAGCCCAATATGTTCCTTGGCAAATCAGAATCTGGAAAACTGAGAAGCTGACTATTTGTTGGTGGTCAGTTGAACTCATAAACGTGCAAAATTAGGTGATGAGGATGTGATGGCTACGAAAAATGATGGCGTCAATATGCAGAAAAGAAGCGGCGCCATCATGGAGGGAGGGTTTTCAGCCTTCGAGAGTGTAGAGTTCCTCTCAGATTTCCAGTTAAAGGTTTAGGTAGCTGAAGTGTGGCAACACTGGGATCCTTGTTCTGGAATTTCCTTCTTCTGACTCACCTTTTCCCTTGAATCCTTGCCCAGACCCCCCTTTCCTTCCTATGCTAAGGTGATTGAATGAATGTGCTTTAAAATGGAAACCCTGTTAGTTCAAATACAAAAAGAAACAAGATAATAAAAGGAGGAAGATAGACCACCTGATCTCATGATTTCATTAAATACAACTGATGCCCTTCGGTTTTGCTAGGTAATTTCACATACTGGCTCCATCATGAGTGAAAGGATGGCATAGTTTGGCAAGAGAGTAACACATCTTAGATAGATAATGTCATTGCCAAATATTTAGACTCTATTCCTTAGTTACCTTAGCTATAAAAATAAACATAAATGTAACATCTATCTCATAGGGATGATATGAGATTTAACGATATTAAATTTACAAATATTAATATTTGTAAAGTACTATTAAATATTTTGGTACTGACTTTTAAACGTTGACTCTGATTTATGTTATTCTTTAAGTAACTAGAATATGATTGTGCATTCTCATTAAAGAACAGTCTTAACAATGATACAAATCTACTAATAGAAGATGATACAGAGATGATACTTTACATAGGGAAATAATTTAGTTTATGGGCTAACAAACCATTAAGCATTCTTTACTGAAGGTTATACTCATCTATTTGTTAATTTTTCCCCTTATTCCTTCTTGTTATAAATAAGCCACTCAAGGAGCACCTGGGTGGCTCAGTTGGTTAAGCGTCCGACTCTTGATTTTGGCTTAAGTCATGATCTGGCGGTTTCATGAGATCAAGCCCCTTGTCGGGCTCTGTGCTGACAGCATGGAATCTGCTTGGGATTCTCTCTCCCTCTCTCTTTGCCCCTCCTCTGCTTGCACGCATCTTCTTTCTCTCTTAAAATAAATCAACTTAAAAGATATATTAAAAAAAATAAGCTACTCAATTGCTTTTCTCAACTGAAAAAAGGTTTTTCATTCTCAAGAACAAAAGGTTTTTCCTACCAGGCACCGCTCTTTCATAAAGCTTTCCCTGATATCTTTCAAGCTTGGCAACGTATTCTATTCCCCTCTCATATTTTCCTAGACAAATTTTATCACGCCACCTTTAACATGATCTTCTTGGCAGGTTGCAAGTAGACTGAGAGAATCTCCAGGGAAGGGTGACCTCATTTTCTCATTTGTAACCTCAACACCTTTCACAGTGTCTAACATATAAGGGACTCTTTAATTCATACTTGCAGAATTGAACTTGACCTTTGTTATGATCGCAAAAATTGCCAAAAGCATTCAGAGAACTTACAAGATCATGTCTGCACATTCCGCACATACTAAGGCATATTTATTGTCATAGAGAATCTTTCTCGAGAAATCAATGAAGAGGTCCAGCCAAAGAATAGAGCCAGGCACAGGATAACTTCGTTTTTATTTCTTAGTATAAAATTACATTCTATCTCTAATGAGAGGTGGGACAAATTTCCTCTAAAATTGCTTATGGAATATTTAGCCCCCCTTTTCAAATTATTCTACCAAGAACTTATATATTTTCAGGAGTGCTAGTTTCTGTACTTGAAATTATGTGTCTTTTCCTCAGTGTTAATTATGATGTAGAATAACTCCCTTCTACAACCACATCATAAAATGTCCAGTCTTCTTGTTCAAGTAATCATTTATGCTAATCATAGTCATTAGGGTTAAAATTGATGAGAAGAAATATACACAAAAGATAACATCTGAACATTTAAATATTATGTGTTAAACATTAGATGAAATTAATAAGAACATTAAAAGATATGTTTAACAATGTAATTAGATGGCAAGAACATTCTAATTATCTTCAAGAAAGTACGGATCTTTTCTTACAACAGCTTAGAGCACATGACAAAAGCTAGAAAAGGAGAGAGTTTAGTGAAGGTACACTTTAAATAATCAATGAAAAGACCATCGCCAATCTTCAAGCAACCAAGTGATTTGGATTAGATGTGAAAGCAGGGATGAAATTCACTATATAAATATTTTCAAAGAAGCAAAATAACTCAGAGGCAAAAAAATTACACATTGTTACTTAAAACTCGTTTGTCTAGATTATAGATCATAAATCTGACATAAAATCTTCTGTTATATTTTATGATTTCTCTAAGATCTTACTTTTCCAGATCAGTTAGTTTTATTCTACATGTCATAAGAATTCCCAAAAATCTGTACAGTTGTAAATTTTATAATCATACTTGATATTTAAAAATATGGTTATAATTACATTTAGTTTTCTAAAATTTTGGCGAGCTTTAGTTTACTAAGATTGAGATATTTTATGTTCAATTTTTGTAAGAGCTTTCGATAACTGGAATATCCCACTGTTCACAAAGAGAAAATCATCAAAGGGGGCTATAAATTGAGAAGTTTTTATATTTTTTATCGCTTCCTATTATACATCCTCTTTTGAGGTCAGGGTAAATTGAATTCCATAAAATTTGGGGGTTCTAGTTACAGGGTTACATGGAATTGGATTTATTAGATTCAAACTTCGTCCAGTTTTAATTTCAACTGGTGTTAGTTTATTAAATTTCCTCAAGATAATTACATCAGACCAAATTGATAAATCCTACACCCTAGATGGTGTTTGGTTGTCTGACTCTTCAGAGGGAAGGAAGCATTCCTGGGAGTTGTTAACCACAGGTCCAAGGGGATCTAGACAGACACTGGAGCCCATATTCTAGAGCAGTGTTCATTTCTGCAAATTTTGTTTCAATAGCAACTGGGGGTACTAATCTCTCCCAAGTTCCACAGGTATTTTGAAGAACACGTTATCAAAACAGCCATCTCCCGAGTGCCATTCCTAGGAACACGGCTGTCTTGGGTCACACACAATTCCCTGGGGGAGAAGGACTTTATTAGACATCACTGTGGCGCTTGGTTATAAACCCCAGCTGCTTGAGGAGAAATGGGCTAGGATTCCAAAGCTGCAAGGTGATCGTAATTTAGTGCACCTCATTTCGCTCCACTGTCACTGCAGTGTGTCCCGATTCATCCCCCCCTGGCTGCGAGGATCTGGATGATGCGCTGGGGCAGTGGGAGCTGGACGAGGAGGCTTTGTTCTCTTTCCTGCTACTTAGATTCTCATCTGTCACACGACCACTTGGGAGGCTGTGGACTAATATAACATTTATTATAGTCAGCAAAACAGGAGCGGGAATGAGATTTCTGTCCTGCTGGCCAAAGAGCTGTGTCTTTGAGAGCAACTTGTCCTTTTCTTTTCCCTTTGGTCAAATTGAAGGCCAGATGTCACAATAAGTATTTTATAACTTGCTGACTCTGTGAGCATTCTAGAAAAATGGAAAGTTTTCTAAAACTTTAGAAAAAAGCCTTTTCACATGTAAGGGCCTAGTGTGTGTGTGTGTGTGTGTGGTCACGTGGGGGGTTCAATCATAGACTCACTGATAGGAAAGCATTTGGACTTCCTCTCTGGCACTGAGATATGGCCATGCAGGAAGCTCTGTGAAAGGGACATTAAAGACACTGTAGAAACTGCTGTTGCCCACACAGCCTCTCCGAGCCGTACACGCATCAGTCAGTAGTCACTGGGAATAAACTAGCTTCCAAGGATCAAAGGACATATACCCTCAATCTGCAAGTAGTTCCTAAAGCTTCCTGAAGCTGTCACATGACATAAAACACAGCCATCCTTCTGAAGTAGCCTGAATCTGGGCAGTGCAGGGAGGTGGATATGGTAAGGAATACCTTCTGTCCACTGTTCCTCCTGGAGGCTGGCCTCATGTCCCCAGTCGGGCCAAATCCCTGTTTACTAATTCCTGATAAAAACACATCCCTCTCTATAAGACAGGCTGACAACTCCTGATGAGTTGTGTGGCCTAATCCCAGATTAAAACACAGGATGTATCTGGGTCAAAATATCAACAGAGGATTTTAAGTATATTCTTAACTACGATAGAGTTGATAAATCAGTATTGTGAATTCCTGGAAAGGAAGATTGCCCTGAAATGCAGCAGGCACAGATCCTGAAAGAGAAATCTTAAAAGCAAAAAAACAAACAAACAAAAAGTAATAAAATCAAAGAGAAAGAGAGAAAGGAGAATAAAAAGAGGGTCTCAAGAGAACATGCATGATAAAGCGAAGGGGGAGGACAAGCAGGCAGGGGGACTCAAAATCCAAACAAACTGCCTGTTTGTATCAGAGGCAGGAAAGAGCATTATTTATTTATTTATTTATTTATATTTTTTTTAAAAAAAAATTTTTTTTCAACGTTTATTTATTTTTGGGACAGAGAGAGACAGAGCATGAACGGGGGAGGGGCAGAGAGAGAGGGAGACACAGAATCGGAAACAGGCTCCAGGCTCTGAGCCATCAGCCCAGAGCCCGACGCGGGGCTCGAACTCCCGGACCGCGAGATCGTGACCTGGCTGAAGTCGGACGCTTAACCGACTGCGCCACCCAGGCGCCCCAGGAAAGAGCATTTTTTATTATTAAAGCAAGAAAATTAAATCCTATCAGTCCAATGAGGATTAGAAATAGTTCACTGCAGAGAGAGACGGTGGAGTTATGGCGGGTGGCTCAGAAGGAACACAGTCAGATATTCTCCGGACTCCCGGGAGAGAAGGAGAGAAGGTAGAAGGTACTCATCCTATAAAATACTTGTGGCACAAGGGCACAGCATGAGTGCAGTGATTCACTTGAAAATCCCTGAGCTACTGGAAATGGGGGGCAGGCGCTGTGTTAACACTGTGATATAGGAAGTGTCCAGCTGGCCACGTTTCTGTGTAATAAGGAAATCTGTTTTTAGATTGTACTGTAAATAAGAAGCCACCCTTCCCCCAACCTGATTCTACCCCCGCCTGCCAAAGAAGCAGAATTTAAGTCTCCCTACATCTGCAGCCAAGAGGAGGCCGGCTAAGCGTGTATAAATAGAAAAGTACAGGTTCAACAGGAAGAGAGTGGAGCCATTCCTCAGCAATCAGGATAGAAGGAAGCCAGCCGGGAGTACAGCTTAGTTACCGGAAGGCGTCCTTAGCTCTGTGTGATCAGATCAACACTGTGGGGTAAGGGTAAAGGCAGAACTCAAGAATCGGGGCACCAAGAGAATCAGATGTCAGTCTGTCCCAGGGGAGAAAACTGAAGATCAGCCAAACCTAGGAGAAAAGAAATCTTGACTCTATCTGAAAAGAGCCCAAATGAGGGATTCAACATGTTCTGTGGTGAGGAAGTCTAGACCTTCCCATGAGATCTGTACTGTGTACTTACATGCTTGAGGGGCAGCCGATATCCACCGGTTGGTAGGAGCGACTCCTAGATGGCGGCTGTTCTGTCTGGGCATTGCCTATGTCAGTCAGACCCAGGGAAATCCCCCTTCTCGGGCACCGACCGTTGGCTTTCCCCGAGGACATTGGAGGAACACCTGTCTGTCCCCCACGTACCTCCCCTATCCAACCCTGGGAGCTTCTAGAAGGCACTGCCCAAAACTCACCAAGATATGACCAGCGCTTCCTTCTGTGGAGCAGAGCCCATCACTGCCCACCCCCAGGCCCCTTGTAGTCCTTGGGCAGAGACGAGGCCTTTGGCAGGACTGGTGAGGTCCTGTTGAACCGAAGGTCATCGTTACCTATTGTTGAGTATTTTCCTTGCAATTCCTGCTATGTCTGCTGTAACAGCGATTTAAATATGCCTTTCTCGATTCAAATTGTAGAGAAGCATGTGACAGTTGTGATCAAGAGGGTGGGCTTTGGGGTCAGATTTCCCGTTTTTAAATTAGCTACATTCATTGTGGTTGTCTATCCTCAGCCTGGTTACTTAGCCCTTTGAGTGTTCACTCTCTTCACTCATTATATGGGAATAATGTTATCGATTGGCTCAAGGCTGTTGGGAGGAGGGAGTGTGGTGGCCCACAAAATGAGGAGCGGAGTCTGGAGGGTACCGCCCAAGTTCAGTCGTTGCTGTTGTGGTTGGCGGCATCATGATTGCTCCTATTATACACACTCAGGTGCCATGCACGGCGTGGGGGGTGAGGGTGCGATCCTGCCTGCATCCAGGATTTTGCTAGGATGTGATGTGGGGGCAAGGCCAGGGTGTCTACATCAAGTTTCAATTCCAGTGCAAGTCCTTTCCACATACCCATGTGTTTTATTTCTGGGGTTTCTCAAAGATTAGCTTTTGGTCTGGGTCTTTAGTTTCTCCGTTATCCAAGTTATTGATGCTTTACAAGCAGCAAAGCTGCCCGGAATTGGTAGAATTTCCTGGGAACTAACCTTTCCATTATGTCAGTGATCAACTCTTCCACTAAAGTATTTTTGGCAAATTTCCTTTCAGGAAAAGCTTATTGTTACAGAAATCTTTTGGTTCTATCCTGTCTTGTTGAGGTAGTATAGATTATTTTGGACTTTGCTTACCATATCCAAGGTTGGACACCTTCCTAAAGATAAACATGTCCTCTCTCCTCCCATTTTTGTCCTGTATTCGATCATCATCATCCGCAGAGCCAGGACACCATATGACTGACCACAAATCCTCGTGTCATGCCAGGCTCCATGGTTTAACTGAGATGGCAAGAGGCCATGTCTCTGTGGAATTGTCACCTCAAGGCATTCTGAGAAATGTACATCTTAAGAGGCCTGTTCTCAACTCTTTATTCATTCAAACCAGCACAGAATTACAGAATATTTTTGAGATAGAAGAATACAGTAGAGGTCATATAATCTAGCTATTTTATACCCATTAAAGTGAAGTAATCTCTTCCTCAATATCTGTGACAATTGGTCATTAAGCATTTCCTTAAATATATCTAACAATATTCCACTTCATTACGATGAATATATCTACATCTATACAGACTCCTATTCGTGCATGTACATATGTGTTATATATTACATATGTAATATATATCCTTAATATCAGTATATTTTTCTTACATGAATTAAAGTTTGCCTGTTAGTAATTTATAATCCTACAATAGGGATCTTATCTAGCCTCTGTCATAAATCATGTAAATCATCTTTACAACATAGTTAACTTGGCTTCATCTTTTCTTTCATGAAAAGTTTAGTTGAACTCTACCAGATGCCTGGAAAGAGGCTCATCCTCGAGCATCACAAATACCCAAGACAGAGTTTCTGCCCTCAAGAAGCCCACTGAGAAAGACAGACAAACACATAAGCAAACAACGTAATTCCAGTGTGGGAAAGTGAGTATACTCACTCCATAGACTGGGAGCACCGGCCAGCCTGAGGAACGGCGGAGACTCCATGAAGAAGTGATGTCAAGAAGCAAAGGCTCTCACGAGTCACCAAGGCGTCAGAATGCACTAGATGGGGATGGGCTATAGGGAATGAAAATGTGGAGGGCGCAACACGATCAAAGGCACAGCCAGATGACAGCAAGCCATCCAGTAAGAACAAACACTTCAGTGCTGCTGGAACTTAAAGTCAGGGAGAAACGCTTTGCGACTGGGCTTTGATCTCTTACAGTCCGCTTTCTCCTCCGCGTGACCCTGTCCTGGTCCTCTAGTGCTGTAAACGCCATACTCCCTGTCAAGAGCAGGAGTCACTAATGAAGTTGTTGGTTTTATTTATAGCAATGATAATCGTAACATTAATATTCATATACTGTTAATATTAGCTTTAATCCCATTGTGGTCTAACCATTCATTCTAGTTCAAAACCAGGGTATCAGCAGAAGCTCTTATGTCTCCATTGATTTCCTCTTTCTCCACAGCAACATGCCAGCGTGCAAATGTCCCTACCCCTGAGATCTCTGCTCTTTTTTTAGTATCATAAAAACAAATATCCCAAGTGTTGAGGCCCTCCTGGGAAGGCGAATATTCCTTAAGGTTAAGCTTTCCCGGGACAAAAACTTTAACAATGTTTTTAAAATCAAACCTCAGCAATACACTTTCTTTTCAGATGCTTTTTTTTTTTGCTTAGAACCCATTTCAAAGCATACTTTTCTTAGAGTGATCAACAGATCACGTCTGATTTGTTACAGCCTGCTTAAATCTGGTCCATGGCTCCTTGCTGCACTCCTAGATAGAGTGCAAGTTCTGGGGCAGAGTGTAAAGGTAGTTCTTGACTTCTCAAACCAGGACCCTCCTGCATTTCTTGACTTCACTTGACGCTTCTGGGTTCCTAACCTGCTAATCAGACTCGACACCCTCTGCTGTCTGCCACCTCCACACCGGATTCCTCTGCAGGGGTGTGATGGCCTGCAGACAGGACCGTTCCCACGGCCAACCCAGCCAATAAGATGTAACTGAGGACACTATGTGAAATTTGTTTTTCTCCAGTCATGTTAAATCTGCTATCTTTAAATTTCCTTAATGTTTATTTTATTTTTGAGAGAGAGAGAGAGAGAGCGTGAGCATGAGTGGGGGAGGGGCAGAGAGAGAGGGAGACACAGAATCCGAAGCAGGCTCCAGGCTCCGAGCTGTCAGCACAGAGCCCGACGCGGGGCTCAAACCCATGAACCGTGAGATCATGACCTGAGCCGAAGTCAGATGCTCAACCGACTGAGCCGCCCAGGCGCCCCTAAATCTGCTTTCCTTAAATGTCCCGGGGCATCTGCTACAGTGTCCATCTCTCCTACTGTGTTATCGACGAAACTACTGCACTGATTGTGTCACATTTTTCCCACAGTGTGCATTTCACTAAACAGTTATTTTCTAATTTAGTCATAGGCTTTTCTGTTGAACAACTTTTAACACTTTTGTCTCTGTCTGTGTCTAAGAAATGCCTCTCCAATAGGCCCAGGAAATAGACACTGCCTGCCTTTCCTGTTATCCCTCTTAGGTGGAATTAGCCTTTTCAGTTTCTTAGCGATTCTATCATTTTGCAGATAATTCATTTACATTATTGGTTTAAAATTACATATTTTCATGTCCATTTTCCTTCTAGAATGTGAGGCTATCCAAGGGCAGAGGCCCTCTTTCTTTTTATCCTTCCAACCCCTAGTACAAGGTTTATTTTAGTTAAAATTCAAATAATAATAATAATAATCCAAGGGTCACACTTTGCATGTATAACCACATGTTTATGGAGGACTTCACACAGAAAGGGGAGCTTAATAGAAGCTCTTCAGGTCAAGGTAAAACTTCCAACCATGACCAATGCCCATTTGAATCAATATTTCGTATTTGAACTATGAATACTCACGTTTTCCCCTGGAAACTGCCCTATGTTTATATCTGGTTTCAGATCTAACTGCACAAAAGCTCAGCTTCTCAAAGTGCCACTGCCATGAGATAAGTATCCTGTTATCTTTAAACTGTGCTTAAAAATCTGGATGGAAAAGGATGCTGACTATCGACTAAAAAATACATAATTAAAGTTCTGCTCAGCAAATAGAAAAATCTAATTTAAGAAAACCACTCTCATTTTTCCCTAGAAATCATTCCCTTGGTTTAACAAGTAATTCCTTTCAGTTCTCACTAAAGTAAATGTATTATTGCGCTATCTTACATGATTTAACACTAAATAAACAATCGCTGCATACAGAATAAAGAACAGGATGTAATTCCTCTAGAAGGTAGTTTCCTCCTTAGAAGCTATGGGTTAGAAAAAAGGATGAAGTTCTGCGTTTACGAAGTGTTGGCCTTTATGCTTTTAAAAGGTGATCTTATGGCTCAGCCCCTACTCTTGGCACTTCTGCTTTCTTCTTTTTAAAAAAAAATTTTTTTAATGTTTATGTTTATTTTTGAGAGAGAGAAAGAATGCAAGTGGGTTAGGGGCAGAGGGAGAGAGGGAGACACAGAATCCAAAGCAGGCTCCAGGCTCTGAGCTATCAGCACAGAGCCAGACGCAGGGCTTGAGCTCACGAGCTGTGAGATCATGACCTGAGTCAAAGTCGGACACTCAACTGACTGAGACACCCAGGCGCCCCAAACTCTGCTTTCTTCTGCCCACCCCACGTCTGCTGGTTTAAGGAAGACCAGTCACGGTGGAATATAACTTCCCATTGCCATATACAGGTGATATTTGTAAACTAAGGAGGGTAGGGTTGGGGCGGGGGGTGTGCAGAAAGGATTTAAGTTTTCTCGTTTTAAGCATCTATGAAATCATTTTCCTTCTTCCAAGAAGTATAACCTGTGGTAGAGGCAGTGGTATTCACTCACCTCTTTTTTAAAAAGGAATTGACACATGCAACCCTCTCCATACAATTCATCCATCTCTCATAAATACTTCCCAATTCATTCACTTTCTCCCCTAAGCTTTCCCCTGGTTAGTAATTGTGCCATTTCCCCTTTCCAATAAAGTTCAGTATTCTTGGGAACTTGCTATCTATTCTATCACCTAAACTATCTTGTTATTTATTTTATTTCTCCAAGGATCCCCTACAGATTGTAGCAATAAATAATTGGATAAACCAATCTCAGCTAATTTGAGAGAAAAGCCATCATCTTTTTAAACTTAAACAGTGTCTTAAGCTAGCTAAATAGTCCGCAAGGTCCCTAAAAGGGCCAATAATGTTGGAATTTGTGAAACAAAAGGAGGATTTTGATAGTGATTTTTGGTCAAGAGGACCTTTTGACTCCCTTCACGTTTACCATGTTGATGGTGGCTCTCTGTTCCTGTTCATAATGAGGCCAGGGGAGAAGCCAGTCAGTTCCTCTCTCAATTAGCTCAGAATAACGTCCTCTTGTAGGTCCCACGGCTCCTCCCAAGTCTGCATGTCAGGGATAGCCCAGAGGTTAAATGGTTTCGGACAGAACACCCAGAAGGCTCGTGCCATTAATGGAGGACGTTTTCCTCGCTCTCATAAATCAGAGAGGCTCCCACTAAGATTTTATAAAGTCCATTTCACCCCTGTATGAGAGAGAAGTGTTAGGTTCATTAATCCTTTCTTGCCTGCACAATTTAAAAGAGAAGAGAAATGCAGGCATCTCACACAGGCACTTTATAGATAAATATGTGGAGGCAGAATTTGGAATTAGATTTAGCATGAATATCCAGATTCACTGAAACACTGTAGACATAGCTTGATATTAATACCTTATTTCATATCAAGGAGGACAGAGAGCAGGAAAATATCTACAACTGTAGGACCTTGCCAGGAGCTAGGAAAAGGGCTGCACTCCCAGCTCTCATGGAGTCGACATTCTGCTGAGTGTAGCCTTCTAAAAAATTTTATTAGCTATCTGATGCTTTCAGGGAATTTGCGTATCTCAAAAGAAGTGGGCATTCTGAAAATAATTGAACAGTGCTGACACCTTTAAAATTGTTAACAGTGAGAAGGAACATTGGGTTAGTTTTAGTTGTACAGCATAGTGATTTGATATTCATACATGTTAGGAGATGGTTGGTCACCACAATAAGTCTAGTTACCATCTGTCACCTTTCAACATTGATACAATACTATTGACTATATTCCCTACGCTGTACATTACATCTCTGTGTCTTATTTATTTTATAACTGGAAGATTGAACCTCTTAATCCCTCCATCTGTTTCGTCCATCCCCCTCAACTCCCTTCCCTTCCAGCAGCCACTGGTTTGTTTTTATGAGTTTGTTTCCATTTTGTTTTGTTTGTTTATTTGTCTTGTTTTTTATCCTCCGCATATATTTGATTTATTTCACTTAGAATGATACCCTGTAGGTCCATCCATGTTGTTGCAAATGACAAGTTTTGAGTTTTTTTTATGGCTGAGTAATACTCTGGTGCGTGCGTGTGTGTGTGTGTGTGTGTGACATTTTCTTTATTCATCTATCGATGGACACTTAGATTGCTTTCATATCTTGGCTCTTATAAATGATCTTGTGCCTTTTTGTGTTAGTGCTTTTATTTTCTTTGGATAAATATGTACAAGTGTTCAGTATTCTTGTGGTTGTGTTTTTAATTTTTTGAGGAGAATCCATACTGTTTTCCATTGTGGCTGCACCGATTTCCATTCCCATCAACAGTGCACAAGTGTTCGCTTTTCTCCACATCCTTGCCAATGCTCATTTATTGTCTTTCTGACGTTAGCCATTCTGACAGGTGTGAAGTGATATCTCATTGTGGTTTTGATATGCATTTCCCTGATTGTTGGTGATGTTAAACATCTTTTCATGTCATGTCATGGCCTGTTGGCTATCTGTAGGTCTTCTTTGGAAAAATGTCTATCTAGGTCCTTTGCCCATTTTTTCTGATCCTGATTTTCAGCAGTGCATGGATTGGCCAAGTAAGACTGCCATTTATCTGCAGACTGTCAGCATAGTGGCTGAGCTTTGCCATCTGCTTAGCTGAGGAAGGTTTTTGCCTCTGCTTAGCTGAGGAAGGGCACTTCTCGCTTTGATGATGGCAGCTACTAGTTCATAAGAAAGGAGAACCCTATACACCTGTCTGATTTCCGCATCCCTAATAGGGTGGAACTAAACCTAGGACTTCCGTGCAAACTTGTAACATGAGAAGATGTAGCAACTAATAACCCATTCCCTTACTGAAGCACATTGTGCAGAATTCTAAAGGGAGGAAAAACTTTAGATTTAAAATGATTTCCTCTTCATGTTTTTCATTTACATAGATAAAATCTTAGCAATAAAAATTAAAAGATCAGGCAGAAAATGCCTCTTCACCTCTTCACTTCACTTCTCTAAACCCAACCTGACTTCCTTTATTCTACCTATAACTTTGTAATTTGCTACATGATTTTTAGGCAACTGCCTTTTCACCCTTCCATGGTGAGCCATCCATCTCCCCCACTGCCCCAACCTCTAACGGAATGTTTTACACATTAATTAGTAGGTCGTTGACAAACACAAATATCTGATGAATAGATGCAAAATGGTACAAGTGGTTGGCCATGTTAACAGAACAGAAAAGGGGGAATGCATGGTGTGCACGCATTCAGATAAGAGGAAAGATGGCTTGAAGAAGCAAATATGTTGTGCAGGGGAGGGCACTGTTCCCTCTGTGAAGATAAATTTGTATAGAGAAAATTTGCTTTCAGGATGACTTGAATTACTTTCATACATACATATAAAATATATTTTCACATGCATAAACTATCAAAGCTTATTTCTCAAAAATATGTTTTGATTACTTATCAAGGGCTGAAACTTCACAAATGGTTACTAACGTCACATTAGTTGTAAAAGGAGTTCATATAGATTTATAATTGTTTTCTTACATCATGTTGGGGAAATAAAAATAAAGACAGTATTTTATCAACTCTTACTCAGCCTAAGTTCCAATTACCCCGGATGAGAGGCTCGAAGAGAAAGGTATCTGTTTTCAGATTGCCTTCTTATTTTTAGATTGTTTTTAATATTGTCATTTAAATTTCTTTGCTATAACATCTGGTTGAAAGGCCTCCCATCCTACTGGTGCTGGTATATAACTGCGCTGGGATGTTTCTACTTCTTGTCCGATTGACAATATGTGGTCCTTAGGCATCAACTCCTATACGGGGTCCTCCACCCAAACTATACCTATAGGACTATGTGCCTCTTCCTTTCTCTGGGCCCTCATGACACATTGTCCAGACTTTTAAGATGTTATTCATAAAATGCACTGTTTTCTTTTCCCTTTCTTTCCCCAAAGACTGAGCTACACCTAAAGGCAAGAGTTTAGTGGTTTTCATGCCTGTGTCCCCATTACCTAGCAGAGTGCCTGACACGTAATGAACGTAGGCATTTGGACGCTGAATGAAATCATAAAATCAGTCATTATCCTATAACTCCTGAACAGACTATTTTGGTTTATTACTTAAACATAAAATTTCAATATGCTAAGTCAGCATAAAGTGCATTTAATTTAGAAGGATGTAATTTGCAGAATATAAAGTTTGAAATACCACCATGTTAAAGACCTCTAGAAATCAAATCGACGTGTTGATGAATTAGATTTCATCATAGATATTGGATAAGATAAGAGAAAAAATTATATGGTATATAATATTTGGCGTGCTAAAGCATAGAAGTGTAAACTAATATATTTGTTCTCAAAAGATGATGCTAACACTATCAACAGTTCCCAATTGTTAAATGTCTCTTAAACACACACACGTACTCTGCCAGGTGTTTTTATACCTTATCTTTGGTCTCACAAGCATGCCAGCTGGTGTTACTTACATTTTCTAGATGAAGAGCTAGAGATTCAGATGGTTTATTAAACTTAAGTAGTAGCATTAGAATTTGAAACTATCACTCATTTTCTCTGATCCTGAGAATGTCTCCCTAAACCTCTCAGCCATAACTAAATCATGGGGGGATAAAGTGATTTGTAAGAAGACACTAGATATTATAAGCAATCTGAGTCTCCTTTTAGTTACAGAACATTGTCCCTTCCTTACGTAGTAGTAGTAATATCGTCATTGTATCCAACTTAAACCTCAGACAAAAGATAAGAAAATAATAATAACCAACATTTTATAGTGCTTTACAGTGGAAAATGGCATTACATGCTTTATTCTAGTTAAGTTTCTTTGGGTTTTTGTTTTGTTTTACGATATCTCAAGGAGTAATGCTGTTTAAATTAACATTCAGAAAAGAATGAAACATTTTATTGCAGGTCTGAAATCTCACTAAGTTAGTTTGTTTTCTCATCCAAGTCCATTTCCCACCTAAAATGTATATTTATATGCATACACTGTCTCTGTCTCTCCCTATACATAGGGATCTGTAAATACAGATACATATGTATTATACATAGATGTATAAGTCTATATATCTATAGATACAGATATTTTTGTATTCTATATATGTTAGTAATGTGTTATGTCTCAGTGTAACAGATAATCATTTTATAGAATAATCATCACTTTCCAAACTTGGTTATGGAGAATAAGGTCAAGTTTCCTTGAACAGTTCACTGGGATAACACATGGGTGCCCAGTTTTTGAAAGGCCATCCCAAGAACACTGCATTTGCAGGTAACATGGCAAAGGTAAATCCCTCTCTCCATATGTAATGACTCTGACATCTAGGTAGGGGTATATCCGCTGAAGCATAACTGGAACAATAAAACTATTCACTGAAATTTAGATCCAGCAATTAAGTAACAAAATTTTACCACATAAGCCTATATCAAGAGTGGCCAATAGAAGACAGCAGTAGACATGGCTCCTCTGTTCTAGGACATTCAGTCAGGTAAAGAGCATCTAGTTCCAACAGTAACAGAGAAAAACAAATTCCCAAATGAGCAGTGGAGACAAAAAGAGCTGGATTCAAAGAGGAGAGATTATCCAAGGGAAAATGGCATTGAAAATACTTTTTTCAAAGAGAAATGGTTTGAAATCGGTTTAAATGGATGCTGCACAATGTCTTGGGGGGAGGGGAGGGCGGAAAGGAGAACTTTCCATGCCTGAAAGAAAACTGTAGATGGAAAAGCACAGAAATATAAAAATAGTGAATAGCCCAGTTGGGCAATGACTGGAAGTTGGGAAAGCTGAATAATAAAGAAACGGTGTAAGAGCCAGTTTTCAATCCATGAACCTATTTTAGTTGACTGACTGCAGAGTAGTACTTTTGGTAATAGAGCAATGTTTGGTTTTAAGTTTCCAGGCAGTGAAAGTAGAGGGAAGACTTAAAAAAAAAAAAAAAAAGAGTGTTCTAGAAAAACAGAGTGAGCATCTTTCTCTGAATTCTGAAATTGTAATATCTCCCCCATAAATTAAACATACGATTTTAGATAAAATAATATCGACAATATATCTATCCAAAGGGAGTTTCCTACTCAAGTCTCCATAATTGATTCATTTAAATTAAGCACTCCTAAAATCATGCAAATATAAAATTATAACTTTGTTTTTATAAAGTAAACATTTTTATGTGCTCATTAAAACATTTTCCATTTATTTTGTAAATGCTGTTCATGATCATTTTCTCCAGCATAAATGAATTATGCATGACTTTAGTGTATGAAAGTATTTTTCTTCCCATGGTGTGAAGATATTAAGGATCCAGAGTTCTTTTAAAATATAATTTTGTGAGAAAATGAAAATGTTTTCAAATATTTAAGAGAATAAAACAAAGAAAATCATTCATTTTGCTATTAATATTACATTTGTCTTCCATGGCCAAAGGTCATTTTTAAAGAAACTTACAGAATCATAGCATCTGGGGCAGAAAATGTTGATTTTTTAAAAATTTTAAAAAGTGTGGCATAATATCTTACTGGAAAAAAAGGTAACTAAAAAGAAAAGACTAGATAACAGAGGTGCATCTATCAAACAAAGACATCTCTCTTCATTCAAAATTCAGCCATACTTTTGAAGTACTGAGAAGAAAATAGGCATTAATACGATAGAAATTCTGTGATATGCATTCCATTAACATATATCTCCCTTATTATCAAATAGGAGATTTTGTTGTTGTTGTCAAATATTATATCTTTAAATTGTAATGGCTTTTGTTGGAATATGGAACTCCCTTTTTTCCTCGCTTCACATATGTATTCATACAGCTGACCCTTGAACAACATTGGTTTGAACTGCCTGGGTCCAGGCACACATGAATTTTTGAAACAAACACAGCGCAGTACTGTAAATGTATTTTCTCTTTATCATGATTTTTTTTAACATTTCCTTTGTAAGAATACAGTATATAATACACATAACATAAAAAATATGTGTTAATTGATTGTTTATGCTATTGGTAAGGCTTCTGGTCAACAGGTTATTAGTAGTTAAGTTTTGGGGGGGTCAAATTTATATATAGATTTCGATTGTGTAGGGGGTTGGCACCCTAACCTCCTAACCCTCAGAAAATCATTTTGCTGTATCATGCAAAGAACATCCACACTAATTTATTGGGCAGAATAAAATATGTTAGGCAAAGTAATATTTTATTAAAAGACTAATATTGTAAAACAAAGAAGTAATTTTAAGGGTAGGAGTTATGAAACATGTAAATTCAATAACATAGAGCTAAGGAGGGTGAAGATATTTAAAACAATTTTTGGCAAGCATCGCAGTATTTAGCTCAACATTTTTATATGTAATTAAATTATGAGATAAAGCCAGCTGGCTTTGTAAAGTTTTAAATACTGTGTGAACACAAAGGCATATGGTCTCTTGTCTGTGTCAGCTGATTTCAACCTAGGTAGTACACTTACATGTTCCCGATGGTTTCAAATTTTTGAAGCAATTTCCCACTGGGTGAAAATAATTATTAAAAAAAATATTTATCTGACTCATGCCAAATCAGTCACATCTGTACATGTGTCAAATATGACAAAAATGCCCTGTAGTATACCGCTGTAATTCTTCTAATAAGTGAGTAGATTGCATTTGGTTTAAGCTGTTTGAATGATTAAGACTAATTAAACATCAGTCTGAAACTAGAACTTGCCAAGAAAGTATCTTTAATTTTGGAGCTACGTTAAAAAAAAAAAAAAAACATGATCTAGCTTCAGAGTTAATAAAAGTTGATGCTGTTGGAACCTATCATTTTTTATTGATTTCCATTCTCAAGCTGCACAAGTTACTAAATTTTCAGAAACATGCATATGCTAGTGTCGTTCAAAACTTCTCCCCTCAAAACTAATAAATAGGCAAATAAATTAGAAAAAAATTGCAAAGAAAATATTTAGATTGCACATATTCTCTTGAATTGAAGAATCATAATCTGTTTTGGTTAATTTAAACATACTTTTAGTCTTTGGATTACAGAGAACATTTCCAGTTTCTCAATGGCTTCATTGGAATAAGATGATTATAGAAAATATGAATCCATTCAGACCACGCTGATTTCTTTTGCCTATTAGTTTTATATATGAAAAAAAGCACAGGTTTAAAGTTTTCTATTTGTAAATAAATGACATCAATTTTTACGACACTCTACATTCTAAGACTATGGCTGATACCATATTTCCTTTAACTTTTCTGTTCCCTGCATTATGAAGGATGTAGCAGTAATTTGAAGTATGTATGGGAAGTATGTATGAAGTATGTAGGGAAAGTATTTAGATACTAAATAACAACTTATCTTTCAAATCTCCTTCTTTGTTTTTTTTCCCCAGTGAGGCATTTTGTTTGTATGAATGTTTATATCCCTAGAAAAAGAATCCCAGGATTTTCCCTCCTGTGTGTTTTCGCCTTGCTTCTTCATGGTCCATGATGCCAGCTGAGGTTGTCAGTACAATGACACCAAACTGGCGGGACGGGAGCAGATTATTCTGCCATTTTTCTAGATCTTTGAGTTGTACATCAAACCTGGGGCTGATCACCCCACACTTGTTTAACCTGCCTGTGAGGTTCACAACAATTTTCTGAGCTCTGTGATCATCAATGATTTCAACTTCACCAATGTAACCATGCTTAATCATCACAGTCAGAAATCTGATGATGACTTTGGAGCACGGCCTAATAAGAACCTGGCGTTTGCCTCTCTTCTCAGCATTGTTAATGGTCTTGAGAGCATCTGTCAGGATATTCATACCCACCATTATAGTGGCATGGAAAGATGCCGGAAAGAGGACGGGAGGGCTGAAATCTCCTTCTAAGTTAACTTTTTCCTAACAGGCCTCTTGTATTCTGGTCTTTTCCCCATGTCAATCCATTTAATACTCTACTGCTACTCTCACTTGAAACTCTTTTCAAGTATCCTGAATCATGTGTGTGTGTGTGTGTGTGTGTGTGTGTGTTTAACAAAGTACAAACTTTTAACCTGGTTGTTAGTTTAACCATTCCATGTTTTGTCCTGGGTGTTTGATTTCTTAATTTCAGATTTATACTCTATCATTCCTCTTTAAAGACTGTCCATTTTAGCTCAACTGTACTGCTTCCTACAACACCCCCATATTCTTACTTTCCAGGGCTCACCTGGTGTGATTGCCTCAGGCTCTCCGATTTTTGCACACTTGATTGTTGCCTCATCCAGGGCCATTTGCACTCACCTTCCTCTGTTAACCCTTTCTGGTTTCTAGCTCATATCTGTCCCATTCCCTCCCATCATGACAATTCATAGCCATCACTTAACCTATTCATTTATAATTATATGTATCTAATTGTATCTGTAGATTTTTTTTATTGGATTAGAAATTTCTTGAAAAGATTCCCTTTCTCATCGCTTTGGAAATACTTATTACTCAATATTTTTTGATACATGATTTTCCCCTTGTCAACTTTCTTATCTACCTGTCCTATCTTCTAGGCACCAACGCCCCAGGTAGCAAAAGAAAACCTATCTTAGGTGGTTCGCTTTGGTAGCATTTGAGAATGGTAACTAACTACTCCATGACTGTTTACATCTATGAATAAGAGAAATACACATTTAGTTTCTAATTCACAGGAAGATTATAGTTTGATGTGAAATCAAGTATTCCTCTCAATTTTTATCCAGTAAAGCCCATTTGGCACTAAACTTTCTAGACAATGCCTACAACCTTCCCAACTTTTTCTGCATTTGAGATTCTGGATCATCTTGACTTTTTTCCCGTCTGTTATTTATCGGATATTCGCTTTTTTATCAACATGTTTGCCAAGGAGAGTTTCAGCCTTAATTCTCACTTTCATATAGCTATGTTATCTCTTAGTAAAAGTTATCTACTCTCTTATCAGCGGATATTAATATGAAGTTGGAGGTGCCAAGTAAACATTGTGTCTTCTCTAACACAGTATTGAATATAGGAGTCACTCGAATTGCTGTTTGTACAAAATAAGATACATGAAATTGTCATAGAACGATTGCTCTAAGTTGTTCAAACTGATTACAATGAAGTCCACTTGTTTATTAAACTCCAAACACAATCTCTGCAGCCTCTTTTAAAAAAAGGAACGGTATATGGAAATAACATAATCTTATTTTAAGAACAGCCATTTACTTTGGAGGACTCTTTTAACCTTTTGCACACAGCAGACATTAACACCTTCAGATTTAGCCACACGCGGAGCTTCTGGAGAAAGGATTAAAAATAAAATGACAGGTGTGCTCCTTATTAATTTAAAGGTGTCAGCCAACATTTGCAAATGTAACATTACAGCATCTGTAATTATAAGTATGAAGGAAAAGAGTTTAAGTTGCACAGGTCAACAAACGGAAATATTTTTATGGAGAAAAATAGCCAAAAACAATTCAGAATAAGTATAAGGAAAAGACTTTTTATCCAGATCATCTTTGCTGCGTGAACTGAACTTTGTGGCTTTTATTCTAGACCTTGGAGTTCCACATTGTGACCTAATCCTTTGACCTATTCAGAGAAAACAATATAAAACTCTTTCTGAGATTCCTCAGGCAAACACACAATGAAAGAATTGAACACAGGAGTTCTCCTCCCTAGTGGTCCATAGAATGAAGAGGAGAAAAAAAAGCCTAGAGAAGTCCAATGTAGGTGGACATTTCATAGAGGGAGAATGAATACATGGAATATTCGGTTGGCACTGGAGTGAAATCCCTTACAGAGACTGATAAAAACATGATTTTTATAACACATCTTTTTTTAAAAAAATTTTTAATGTTTATTTTATTTTATTTTTAAAAAAATTTTTTTTTTCAACGTTTATTTATTTTTGGGACAGAGAGAGACAGAGCATGAACGGGGGAGGGGCAGAGAGAGAGGGAGACACAGAATCGGAAACAGGCTCCAGGTTCTGAGCCATCAGCCCAGAGCCCGACGCGGGGCTCGAACTCACGGACCGCGAGATCCTGACCTGGCTGAAGTCGGACGCTTAACCGACTGCGCCACCCAGGCGCCCCTTAATGTTTATTTTTGACAGAGAGAGAGAGAGAGAGAGAGAGAGCGCGTGCGCCAATGGGGAAGGGGCAAAGGGAAAGGGAGACACAGAATCTGAAGCAGGATCCAGGCTCTGAGCCGTCAGCACAGAGCCGGACACGGGGCTCAAACTCACGGACTGTGAGATCGTGACCTGAGCCAAAGTCAGATGCTTAACCAACTGAGCCACCAGGTCTTTTGTTTTTGGGGTTCTGAAAAATATTTGTCAATGATTCAGAGGAGGAATTTGATTCTCCTTTGAATCTATGAATATGGTATTCATGTTCATGATGTCAAGCATGAATTTGGAGTACACAGTCTAGTTCCATAATTTAAAGTTGTGCTTTGCCCACGATCAAGACCTTTCTTTAATCTCTGGGATGTGTTACCAAAGTATCTAGAGAATAGCACTCCAAAAATTCTGCCAGGGGAGCGTTTCATTACTACCAGACTGGACGGACGTGTGCTGGGGTCAGTGCTTTGCTATTTCTTTATTGTCGTCATGGTATGAAACAGGTTGTGGGCCCCTGGTGCGCATGAAGGCTTCGTCACCCACAGGCAGGAATTGTGGAGCTGTGTTACACAAAATACCTGATATGAGTTCACTGTCAGTTCAGTGAGAAAATGACTCTTCCTGTGAAGAAAGCAGATTCTATAAACTCTCCCCAGCATCATCTACAATAGAAAGCAACACTAAGTGACAGAGAAAGATACAACAAAGAACATGGGCATATTTCTATTTTAAAAAAAGCCATTTCTGTTAAAAAACCAGTAGTGGACATTAAGCAGAGTACTTGGAGGGAAGGAAAGGCTTCAGCAGAAAACAAAAAGATAGTATTAATGACTGTACTTTTAATAAGTCTATCACCAAACAATAACATATAATTAAACAATAGTAAAGGTCTTGGATTAAGAATAAACATTTTAGGGGCGCCTGGGTGGCGCAGTCGGTTGGGCGTCCGACTTCAGCCAGGTCACGATCTCGCGGTCCGTGGGTTCGGGCCCCGCGTCGGGCTCTGGGCTGATGGCTCAGAGCCTGGAGCCTGTTTCTGATTCTGTGTCTCCCTCTCTCTCTGCCCCTCCCCCGTTCATGCTCTGTCTCTCTCTGTCCCAAAAAAATAGATAAACGTTGGAAAAAAAAATTAAAAAAAAAAAAAAAAGAATAAACATTTTAGTGAAAAATATATCAGGGGTTGGCAGACCAGAAAAAAATTGAATAGTTCCAGCTAGGAACATAAAACAACAATTGTCTTGATCACAAAACATAATCGTAACACCAGTTCTGTTAGGGATGGTTAATTGGAAACGTTTGACAGAATTCTTCTGTTACAGTATTGATTATATTCATTTATATTTAGGCTGCTGTAGCATGAACTAAATTGTACATAGAACTCTTCCCAAAATTTGGCTTCATTTATTGGAAATCATCTCACTGTAATCGTGATCCAGTCACAGGTTAAATAAATCCTACCTCTGTAATTTTGAACGTGGCCATGAAGGCATACTGGGGTAGAATTTGTTTTAACATTATGGCCAGGTTTCCTATATGAGTCAAGAATAAGAATAGACAAGCAGTGCCCTTTACAGAATTCTGTCCAAATAAAATAAATCCTAGCTAGGTGTGTTATTCATTATACTTCTATTATTCAGCCTTTAACTCACTGTTCTACCGTATTGAATGGAATCCAAATTTAGCATAATGATTGGTATAACATTTCATGTTATTTTAATTCAAGTATCACAAAATCACCTTAGCTACCTATACCTAATATTTTTTGAAGAATGGTTTAAAACTCTCACAACATAGAATATGTAAATATAAACTCATTTGCAAGGGCATTAACCTCAATATGCAAACCATACTGATAAAGCTTCTGTAGGCTATATTGTTATTGCTAAATTAACACAGCTAGAATCCTCGTGCTGACAAAGCAGATGTTTTACATGCAAATATTTGTCTTCTGTTGTTTTTTTTTTTAATGCTTACTGCTTGCCCCAACTCAAGATTTGATGAATATCTATGGGAGAATGCTAATTAATTCACTAGTAGAAACAGGAGGGAATTATAGGTAATAATGCCATAAAACAGCTCCGAACCAGGTATAACTATGTACTGTGTATTACCTGTTGGTTTGTTTGGGATCCTTGCTGAAAATATTTTGGATTAACGAATGATACTCTTACCTTGACAATCACCTAAGGATAAAAATTTAAATTTGACTGTCCTGGGAATTTAAAGGCATCAAAATAAGTCTTTTAAATTATGGTTTCAAGGCACTTAAGATTTAATTAGTAATTTTTTTTGTATGAGCTGACGCTATAACATTCTAACAGCTTCCTGAAGCCCACTGAGTTTTCTTTCTAAATCTCTAAAACCCAAAAGAAGTTGCTTGTTTTCAAACAATCTCTTGTCTCACCATATCTCTTTGTCAATGAGAAGCAGTTGCCCAACCTGTTATCCAAAATACCATAGCTATAATGCACACACACACACACACACACACACACAGTGCAGTGCCTGCTGCATGAGAATGGAGAAATAGATCATTATGGAACAGAAAACAGATTCCAGAATCAAAAGCATCCCAAATCAGTAGGCAAAGATGCACTGTTCCAATGATGGCAGTTGGATATGAAAATGGAAATGATAAATCTAGAACCTTCTCTCATAGCATAGATTAACAAACGCAAGCAAATGATTTAAAGGGCAGATCTGAGAAACCAAACCTCAAGCGACTGGGAAAAAAAGTAGGGACTACTATTTATTGTATGCACTTTGGGGGATCCAAAATCTCCGCGTGGAAAATGGAGGGAGGGAGAGGGAAGTTTGCCTCAGTCCATCCTCCACTATTGCTGAGGCTCAGATGGCAGAGAAGACTGGCCGGGCCTAGGGGAGGGGTGATGGAGATTCAGAAAGACCGGAGACCAGAATCCTTCGGAAGGGAAAGTTGAGAACGTGCTAAAAGATTAGGTAGTGAGGGAGGTGAACCCCGATTGGCTCTTGCCCTTGTTGATGTTTCGTCAAGTTTTATTGCTCATCTTTATACTTTTACGTATTTATTTTGGAGTTTAAAATTTTTGTTTTGCTAAATGCAAGCTTCATTTTTAAAGCTCCTGCCTGTGTGTTGTAGGTATAAAGAAAAATACTGATGATTTGCCCCTCTTGTCTTGACACACCACTTTAAACTTATGTGTGTGTGTGTGTGTGTGTGTGTGTGCGCACGCACGTGGGTTTAATTGAAGTATAACTGACATTCAATGTCCTATTATTTTCAGATGAATATCACAGTAATTTTACATTTCCATATAATATGAAATTATCCCCCGTTAAGTCCAGTTATCAAATTTTTATAGTTTATTAATTATTTGTGCCTCTCAATATATTTTTCTTCAATATATATTGTGAGAATATGGTAGAACTCGAGGAGGTAAAACTCACAAAAGTACTACGGTCCCCTAGTGACTAGATTCCCCATTGAGTTTTTAACTCAGACCTGTCCACACTGAGCCTCTTTAATTGTATGAACTCATCAGTTACCATTCCGGTTTTCCTTTCCAGGCACTGGTTCCCATAGCAGTTTCTGCTCCGGTCTGTAGTAATTCTCTGAATCTGCCTGTCTGACTCTCCAGTTTTAGGGACAGCTGTGTGCCCTGTGACCTGACTTCTCCAGATCTCAGGAAGTTTGTCGATTTTTCAGTCAGCTTCAGCTTCATTACTTGTTAGGAGAGAGTGGCAACCACTGAGCTTCTTTCCTTTTTTACATCGTTTAGGAAGTCTTAACATTAGGATTGCCCATCCTTGAACTGTTTATTCGAATCTATTTTGAGGCTGAAACTCCCCACCTTTTTTTTCTATTTTTCTATTGTTTTCTTTTTTTTCTATTTTTTCACATACCAGCTTTCACCCCTAGTGTTGTATACACCAGACTCTCTCCTTTCCTTATGGTCAGACTTGTCAAAGACTCTTGGTTTTTCATAGGATCCAGTTTTCATTTTTTCCACGTTTTGTGTTTCATTGATTTCTCCTCTCATCTGTACTGAGTTCTTGAAAATTTCAGAATTTTATTTAATTATATGTCTTGAGTCTTGGGTTGTATTTATCTTTCATTTGTTTTAAACATTTATTACATTCCAAAAAAGGCATTAATTGCACTAACATTTTTTACCTTCATTTTGTTTATTCCTAAGTAACTGCAATTTTAGTTTTACTTACATTATTTAAAAAATGTTCAAAGAATGCTAGCATTTGTATGATTTGAAAGATGGATATTTCTTGGGGATGGTGGGGCAAGATAGGAAAGACAAGTTTTTGTGATTAGCATCTATTTTTCAAAAAATTTTTTAACTTGTTTTATTTTTAATTTCTTAAAACTTACATTCAAGTTAGTTAGCATATAGTGCAACAATTTTTGATGCATTTGGGGCAAGAGATGGACCATATACTTTCCTTCTTTGTGTAATTGTTTTCTTTCTTTGTGGCCCAATGCCTGGTCCAGTTTTTAAAAGGCTCCATTAGCGTTAGAAAACGATAAATATTATTTGTGAATTGATTACAGTTTGTGGTGATTTCGGCTATTCAAATCTTCCTAAATCTTTAGTTATTATTAATTTTCCTTGTGTACATCTGAGCAAGGTGTCTTAAATTCTGTCAGCATTCTTGGATTAATCATGTTTCCTTTATGTATAAAAGTTTTACTTTATGTATTTCCACCTGTGCTAGATATAAAGTAAGGTTCATGAATTTTCTATCTTTTCACAGTAAGATTTGCCTCTTTTTAAATTACAAAATAATTTTTCTTTCATCTTGAAAAATGTAACAGGGTTTATCCTTTAATTATTATAAACTATTCCACTGCATTCTTCCTTCCTTCCTTTCTTTCTTTCTTTCTTTCTTTCTTTCTTTCTTTCTTTCTTTCTATGTTTTTATTTTTGAGAGAGAGAGAGAGAGAGAGAGAACATGAGTGGTTGAGGGGCACAGAGAGGGAGACACAGAATCCGAAGCAGGCTCCAGGCTCTGAGATGTCAGCACAGAGCCCGACGCAGGTCTCAAACTCACAAACTGTGAGATCATGACCTGAGCAAAGTTGGGCGCTTAACCGACTGAACCACGCAGGTTCCCCAGCATTTTTTCATTTTTCATTTTAATATTTTTTACTTTAGATTTCATATTATCCTATGTTAATAATGCCATTATTCTCTTCCTGGCACTTGCTTTATGCATTCTTGTTCATCCATATATTCAGTCCTTCTTAGAAATTATTTTTAGAAGTGATCTTTTATAAAGGATATGGCCATATTTTATTTTTTAAAGTGATCTTTAAATGTCTATAGTTGAATAACATTCCAGCTCAGTCGTATTTAATAGTTTATGTATCTTGTTATTCCAATATTATTCTTATGTTATACTACCTTGTGTTTTCTCTTTTTCTACAGCTTAAAAATTTTACCTTATACTAGTAATTTAGAGGGTCTCTGGCCAAGATCTTGATTGTAACCTCTTGAGACACCCTAGAACACAGCCATCTCACTACCTGCCTCCTAAATCCTGAACCACGGAAAGTGTGAGATAATTAGGGTTTGCTGCTTTAATCTCCAAAATTTTGAGATACCTGTTTATGTGCAAATACATAACTGTAGCAGCGAGTATAACAAATTTGGTTATTCAATTTCTTGTTTGACTTTTTGTTATGCCTACGTGTAGATATGGATTTAGTTTTATGCAGGTTAAAGTGAAATATGCATACACAAAGATAAATAATAAGTTATAACTGTACAAATATATAATGAGGATTATCTCATTCACATGAAAATTGTAAGTTTTAAAACATCTTATGGAATAATAGAATTTATGTAAATTTTTAAAAACACATACTAATAACTGTAATACAGTGAGTGTAATGATTACAAGAGTAATGATCCAGACACATTATAGAGTGAAAAGGGAAAAGGGCTCTGACTGTTGATTGAAGGGAAAATTGGCTTCCTTTGTAATGATGTATTTTTTCTAAAATTTCTAGAAGCAATATGATACCATGTAATCCCAGGTAATGGAAATTAGATGATCATCCCAATATTTTTTTAATGTGTCATGAGTTTAAAACAGTTTTTCCTAAATTGACTTAAAGAAGCAATAAATTCTTTTAAAATAAATTATTCATTTGAATCACTTTCCAACTAAAAACATATTAGTAAGTATCAGCCATGGTGGATTTATTCTGGGAAACTGCAGAAGAGAAGTTAAAGGTAACTGAAATTTCTTACCTGGGTTTACTGGAAGAATAGTAGTGCTATTTATGGGAATAGCAAAAATTTCGACAAGTGAAGTTATATATGATGACAAATTATTGAATTCATTAAACCTGAAAGTCTTTTGAACTTGAGGATAAATGTCAAATTAGATTATGTCAACATCAAGGAAACAATGTTTAAAAACTATACACACGTTTCAAATCATATTTATAGTTTAAAAGCGTATATATATATAGTTTATGTATGTAAACACATACAGCCTTAAAAGTATATGAAAGTTTATGTATATTTAAACATATATGTTTATATATGATTTCAAAATATATGTCATACCTATAAGCATAGCACTGAGAGACTATAATGACAGAATTACAAGAAGGACTGCTGTATGGGCACTGGAATTGTTTTCCATCGGGGTGGCCTCTTGGAACTATCTGGAAGGCTACATGAGTGGCTAGAAAATCCTACTCATGGCATCTGCTGAAAGTCATGTCCCTTATTGGGGAATGTCTGAATCGTGTCTTGATGGAAAAGTAGGGATCATCTGGGGCTGTCTCTTTTTGGCTATGATACTAAAAATTAGGACTATATCTTGCTTTTAAAAAGCCCATTGTTTACGAGCTTAGTTGTTTAAAAGCAGTAGAACAAATGGAGATTATCTGTTCGTTAATCAAGCTCAGGAATTATTAATCTTTCTATGTCCATTTGAAGTTTAAGATATTCATAGCAAAAAAATGTTTGTATTACAAATAACACTCATGTGTGAATGGAATTATCAACATATGAAAAATTTACACTAGAATACTATTTATGTTATTATTAATAGCTTAAATGTCATGATTTAGTTCTAGATCTAATAACCACCATAATCGTGAAGTAGGAATAAAAGTAAGCAGTAGAACAAGCAGAGAGAAAAATCAAAAAAACATGTGGAATCTAAAAAACATTATCAGCAAACTTTATGTAACTATTATTAATAGGAAACCCCATCTAACATGAACAAAACATCAATTTGTTTCAAATGCACAGGGAATATTTTATAGTTAGACCATGTTCTGGGCCATAAAAGTAGCCTAAACAAATTTTAAAAGAAGTAAAATTATACAAAATATGTTCTGTAGCCACAAAGAAATTAAACTAAGATGCAATAATATAAAGTTATCTTAAAAATGTCCGAATATTTGAAAATTAAACAAGACACTAGTAAATAACTTATGGGTAAAAGAAGGTAAAAGAGAAATTAGAAAGTTTCTTGAACTGAACAAAAGTAAAAACATGACATAATTTGTGAGATACAGCTAACACAGTGCTTTAAGTGAAATTTATGGAATTAAATGCTTCTTGTAAAAGATAAAGGACTCAATCATCTAAATATTCAATTAGAAAAACTTGGAGATGAAGAACTTAAACCCACATCAAGTAAAAGGACAGAAATAATAAAGATAAGAGTAAAATTCGTAAGATTGAAAATGGAAAAATGGTAGAGAGAGGTGAGAAAGCTCTGATCTTTGAAATTAATCAAGAAAACTGATAAACCTCTAGCTTAGATTGATCAGTTAAAAAAGAAAAAGAAGTTACATATTATCATCGTCGGAAATGAAAGGACATCCCTCATACAGACATTAACAAGATAATAAGGGGCTGTCATAAACAACTCTACGTCCTTAAATGTGATTATGTACATGAAGTAGACAAATTATTTGAAACATGTAAAATGCCAAAGCACAGTCAGGAAGAAACACATGATATGATTAATATTACATATGGTTTGGTGGTATCTTATAAAGTTAAACATACATTATGTGAGCAGTGAACTCACTTCTAGGCATTTCCCAGCAGGACTGAAAACATGTTTATGCAAAAACCAGCACACGGCTGTGTACGGAGGCCTTATTTGCGATGCCTCAAACTGGAATCAATGCAAATGTACTTCAACTAAATGGAAAAAAATGTCTACCAGACATCCAAGTCTGAACAACCACTGTTTTTTTTTTTTTCCTTTTCACTCGTGATATCAAAGAATAATGGAATTTCATGAAAAGAGTAGCTTGTTCAGATTGCAATGTAAACAATTTCAAAACTTTTTATCTTCTAGACAGCTACTGATGTTTGGAATGCTGCAAAAATATTTTACGTGTGCTTCACATTTTGCCACAGAATGTTAAAAAAAGATACGTAGACAATGGCTTAGCTTTAATAAAATATTACCTCTTTCTCCTTCATCAAAGGCAATCTTACACAGAACTGGCATCTTCTTTACCGTTGTCAACATGGCATGGAAGAGGAGAGTCACTACTCTAAATTGGTGCTACTGGCCTCATTCACGCCAGGGCATCCGCAGTTTTGTCCCCCATTGCTCTTTGGTCATTAGAGCTGATGTCAACTTAATTGTTCCAAGATAAATGCGGAGACGCAAAACGTGTACTTACTTGACATTTCTAAGATACCGCCTCCATTGTGTCTGTGGCTTAGCAGTCACATAAAAGGAGCCTTCCTTCGTGGGAGAGTTGGTGCAGAACCCGAAAATAAAGAAAAACAGCAAGTTAATTCACTTCTGTAGATCCGACCATTTGTAAGGCAAAAGCGCAAGTCTACACATGGGATGTTAACCCGGCCTTCACGTCTGTATCTAAATCTTTAATGCAGTGAACTCCTTCATGGTGGAAAGTGTCAGCGCCATGATTTATTTCACTTCCTGTTTATACTGCAGGCAATCACCGATGCCCACTGTACACGGCTTTATTATTGTCTCCGCTCCCGTGTGTGCTTCTCCCGCCACGGTGATAAGTTACCTTGTAAGACGCGTCGGTGGCTTCTTCAGTTCCAGTTGGAAAGTTCTGACAAATAGTGTTTGGATTTTAAAGAGCTTATCACGTTTATGTTAGGAAAATGTAGCTCTTTTTCTTTAATGATTGACCTCAAAATGATGCCACAACTGAGCTCGTGCAATAACACCATTCAAAAATGTTCTGTACTGCACAGTTCCAAACAGTGAGTGAAATTTGAACATATGCAAAGCTTGGAGAAGAATAGATTTCATTATACTTTTGTTTCTTAGTTGGAGCTTTGTTCATTTTCTTGGGAGTAGATTCTTCAGTTTTATGAGTCAGAGAAGTCAGAGAAGTCAGTTATAGGAGTTTCTTTTTCAGCATTTTAATTTTTTTAAATGTTTCTTTTTGAGAGAGAGAGAGAGAGGGAGAGAGAGAATGAATGGGGGAGGGCTAGACAGAGAGGGAAGCAGAGGATCTGAAGCAGGCTCTGTGCTAAGAGCAGAGAGCCACATGTGGGGCTCGAACCCGTAAACCATGAGATCATGACATGAGCCAAAATCGGACATGTAACCGGTGGAGCCACCCAGGCGTACCTCTTTTTCAGCATTTTGGATGCTAAACAGTGGCATTTTGGTTGAGAAAAGTGGCTTCTCCCTTTTAAAGTCTACAAAGCATCTTTAAAAAAAATTTTTTTAATGTTTATTTTTGAGAGAGAGAGAGACAGACAGACAGAGTGTGAGTGGGGGAGGGGCAGAGAGAGAGGGAGACGTAGAATTTGAAGTAGGCTCCAGGATCTGAGCTGTCAACACAGAGCCTGATGTGAGGCTTGAACTCACTCACAGACTGTGAAGTCACGACCTGAGCTGGTCAAACACTTAAGCTTAACCGACTGAGACACCCAGGCACCCCACAAAGCATCTTTAAGTATAAAAAAATAAAATTTTTAATTTATAATGAAATGTTAAATGTTAATATATTAGTTCTATAAGCATATAAGATAATATGATATATAATTGTATATAATAATTATATATTATGTTTTATTTAGGAAACTTTTGAAAAATAATAATGTTGCAAAACAAAACAACAGAGTGTATGTACGTCTTGTAAATAATGAATTTAGGGTTGAATATTGGCTCAGGAGCCCGTGAAGAGTTTTAGCATAGGACGCACATTTTATTACATCTTACATTACATACAAAGTAAATATTCTTTCTTCCTTCATCCTTCATCTATAGAGAAAAGACAGAAAATAAAGGCATGCATGACAAAATACCTGTTCTAGGCCAAATTAAGGAGATGACAATTTTGTTCCCCATGTCACACGCACTTATATATACACAAGAACAAGGTCACGTACATACGCATGTACCCACGAAGCACACACATACTCGCAGAAATCATGGATACCTCTCCTTCCTACCGGCTGTTGTTCTTAAGTGACAGCTTCTTTACACGAATATGCCAATTGATATCATCAGTTCATCAGATTCCTCTCAGGAAAAGACATATGTAGGTAATGGACCCTTCCAACTTTGCCACATATTTATGATGAAAGGAATATCTTAATCCGTAAAGTAGAATTTAATAGGAACAAGTAGTGAGATTTTTTTTAAATAGGCAAATCTTTGAGCCTTCAGATGCAACTTTTCTATGTAATTTTGATCAGAGAAGGGCCATCCTTTCATTTTGCTTAGAGATTTTTTTTTTTTTTTTTTTTTTTTTGCATAAGAACTTTTCTTCAGACATATCTTAGGTTATTCATTGTCCTAGATTTGGTATGGTCGCATCAATGAGAATGTGAAGTCTCTGTATGTTAATTGTATACATGTGATTACGTCTAGTCACGTATTTCTAAAGAATGTTGTCCCGCACCATTCCCTCATTTATCAATTTTATGCATCATATAAAGAAATCCCACAAGAGCATATGGGAAGTTAGCATCCTTGTGTCAACTCCACTCCACATGATTTTCCTTTATTTTCTCAATACGATGAAACTTTTGTTTTTAGTTTAGTTTATTGGTTTCAATATTATTTTTTATTTGTTTTTTCACTCAAGAATTTGTAACTTTTGTAGCTATTGTCAAGACTAGTTTCACATCAATTATTCAGACTTTTTAATATTTTAAGTGTTTTCTGTGTTCAAAATTAGTTCTTTTACACTATTATTTCCCTATTTTGATAAATATTGTTTTTTCTCCTCACTGCTTTCGTAAGTTTTAGTGGTTCTTTTCCCCTTGAAGTTGGTATGTGTGTTCTACTTTTTGATTGTTACAACTGAAAGTGTCTCTTTGTCACCAACATCTGTGCAAGTTTGCCTAATTTTATATTCTTTATTCGTAATATTTTTCCTCTTCAGTACTGAATACATTGATCTATTGTTTTCTGACATTTAGTTTTGTATGGAGAACTTTGAAGTTAATATACTAAAACCTCCTTCTCAGTTTTGATAAATAATGCCTTTCAGAATGTTCATAGGATTCTTTTAAACTCTGTGAAACTGAACAAAGGAAACCCCATTTAAAATAGAGTTGGGAGGCCAGAAGGGAGAACTCTCATGCCCTACCAAGTCACTGTCAATTGAAGGAACAAGGGTACCTTGCATTTTCCAACAGGAAGAAGCCTAATTTACTATCCCAGCAAGAAAAAGAAAATTCTGTCCTTGCCCAGCAACAGCCCAGCCAATGAGAAGCTGACAGACCTCAGCCAATGAGAGATGATCACCATCCTGAATTCTCACTCTCCTCCAAGGGACTTTCATTCAGAAAAGCGCCCCCCCTCTCCAAGTTCCTCCTTTTTCTCCATAAAGTAACATTTTTCTTCTTTCTTCTCTGGATTTGCCTGTAGTTTTGCCATAACTTTCATGTCCTAAAACTGCAATTCCTCTGCTATTCCTGAATGAACCTATTTTGTTTGTCATATAACTGGCTTTGTTTTCAAGGCCAACAACTCACATAAAATTCATAATTATTGATGTTTTCAGATATAACTTTTATATCCAATGTTGATCAGTGAAGGATCATTCATTTATGCTTAGAAATGGCATTCATTAGCATAAAACTTAATTTTTTTTAATGTTTATTTTTGAGAGTGAGAGAGGCAGAGAGTGAGCAGGGGAGAGAAAAGGAGACACTGAATCCAAAGCAGGCTCCAGACTCTGAGCTGTCAGCACAGAGCCTGATGCAGGGCTCAAACCCATGAACTATGAGATCGTGACCTAAGCTGAAGTTGTATGCTCAACCAACTGAGCCACCCAGGCACCCTGTATAAAACTTTTTTTTCCCCAGAAATGTCTGAAATTATTTATTTTGTTTATTAAATCTAGTCACACCATCAGGACTCTAAATTTGTATATATTTTCTTATTTCACCCTGTTGTCTTTTTTTTTTTTTTTCAGTCCATACCTTTTTAATATCAATCTGTGCTCACTTGGCTTTTCTACTAAATGTAAAGAGAACACATCCTTGTATGCTTTTTTAAAGATTCCAAATAAATTCCTGAAATTTTCTTCCTGATTTTTCAGAACACTATTTTTGGAGAAATTTTCCTTTAATTCCTAGAGGTAATCATTTGCTTTCACTTATATGCAGTCTTGTTTTATCCAGAGGCCAATGTTAATATATTTCTTCATTTCCAATTGAAAAATTGAGATATGTCAAGACTACTGTTTGTTAACAGACAATAACCTTGTTTCATTTTTACTACTTAAAGAAAGGTCTTGAACTTTAAACACACAGTTTACAGTCTAATATCAAGTTATTTTAAGCTTAACCAAGGACACTTCTATTTCATAACAATTATGTTTCCTAAAGACTTTAAATGTCATTTTTCACTGTAGTGTAACAACCCCTTAAAAGTTTTGCAGATTATAGACGTAAAGCTTAAAGAATTTTCAAAGTAAAGATACCTAAAATGTAACAGGGAATAAAATAATAGTATTAATAAACCCTAGAAGCCTTTCTTTGGGACCTTCTAGGGTTTATTAATACTATTAACACTTACTCCCCAATAGAAAACACCTGACTTGTAATGCTGTAGTTAATATTTGTCTCTGTTTCAACTTTATATAAATGGAATATTTTAATATATTCACATATCTGGCTTCCTTTGCTCAGAATTATTGTTATGAGATGTTGCATGAAGGTGCACTTCATGTATTCTCATTATGGTGTAGTATTTCATTATATGAACGTATTTGCCACGGACTGAATGTTTGTGTCCCTCAAAATGGACACGCTGAAGTCCTAATTGCTTTTTTTTTTTAAACTTCATTTACTTATTTCATGAGAGAAAGTGCGTAAGGGCAGGGGGCAGAGAGAGAGAGACGGGGTGGGGGGAAAGAGAATCCCAAGCAGGCTCCATGCAGACATGGGGCTCGATCTCACAACATGTGAGATCATGACCTGAGCCAAAATCAAGAGTCAGATGCTTAACTGACTGAGAAACCCAGGCGCCCTTGAAGCCCTAATTTCTCATATGATGGTATTTGGAGGTGGGACTTTTAGGAAGTAATTGAGTTTGGATGAAGGCATAAGGATGGGCCCACATACCATGACAGGCATCATGTCACTGAGTTTCTTCCCCTTGAACCTGGGTCTACATTCTCAGTCTCCCAGAGCATGGTAACAATGGGAGGAAACTTCCGAAGCAGCACATGAATCACTTTTGTTCATCCTACCTTTTATTTTTAGCCTCGTGTTTTCACAAGTTGCTTATTATAATTAATACTGTAAAATTATACGAACAATGGAAATGAGGAGAGTGTGAGAGGAGTTTGACATTATTATCTGCTTGGAAATAAGCTCTTGCAGAGTAGACAGATGATTATACTGTTTTTTTTTTTTTTTAATCTTTAAAGACCTAAAGATTCCAGGTCTTTAAGTCAAGAATTGGAAAGGCACAAAGAATTTTAATATTGTGCTGTAAACTGCCTGAGTCCTATGAAACAAATCTGAAAAATGCTTTTATATAAGTTCTGGGTAAAGTTATTTAAATCATGTGCCTTCTTTTCAGTGTAAATTTCTTACAGATACTGGAATTGTGTGTTGGTATTACTCTTCACTGTATTTGAACTGTATCTTGGGAGCACTGTTTTTGCTTATTTATTTTTAAATGTCCTTAGTTACTTTAGTGAGAAATGTCTCCCCCATTTTCCTTATTGCCAACTAATTCTGTCTCTAAGGATCCGTACGTGAAATATTGCAAAGCCTGAGGCGCTTTGTATGTGTGTGCAAGCACGTGCGTGTATTTGCTAGAACAGTTTCTCAAGAAATAGTCTGACAGATGACGATGTGAGCCTGAATGAAAATCAGTTTCATAACTTTAGGAAGTACTAAAGAGAAATTTAAGCATCACTTCATCAAAGTAATTTAGTAATAAAAAATTCAGGAGAGGTTAGTGACCTGGAAAGGAGTATAATTGATAAATGCAGTGAAGATACAGAATTTAATGTAGCTTTTGATTGAATAAACTGCATTAATGTCAACAAGGTAATACTCAGGTTAGAGCCAATGCTCACTGAAAAAATCTAAAAAGGTATTTAAGTCGATTCCATACATTTTCACTATGTCATTGAATTAAAACACTAAGCCAAGAAGGTTAAAATAGAAGTTTTTTATTTTTTAAAGGGTAGAGGAGGGTAAATGAAAATTACAATGAATTATGTTTCATTTATGATCTTGCACAGGAGACTGAATTAATTAAGGCCAACCTTATGGCTGATTCATTATAAGAGTGATTTTTAAGATTCTGAGGTATGTAATAATATTAAGCCAAGCAAAGATCAATTTGTTTTTTGTCAATTTTCTTTTTTACTTTCTAACCCTTCGTATTCTATTCAGATTATAACTGCAAAGTAACTGAGGAATATGAGACCTACAAGATCTGACTACTGTGTATGTCTAAGGATTTTTTCTATATTTCCTTTAATATATTTTCTCTAGCTATATTTATTTATTTTCTCTAAATATATTTATTTGATTTTTAAATCAAGGCTGTGATCCGTTTTATAAGGGCTTCAAACAAGCTTTAGTTTAACTATGAATTATGGAATTTTGACAGTATTTCCACTTGAAAGTGAGTTGAAATAAAAAATAGCAAACATCTAAGAAAAAATGCAACACAATCAATACTTGCTTGAAATACTCAATGGATAAGAGCTTGCTTCTTTTAAGTTGATCTTTGACTGAAGCCATTACTAACTGAGCATTTGAGCCAATGCAGTGATAACCTCAGATCCAGTTCCTGTCTCTGGGAGACCGAAAGAGGCTTCTTAACAACCAAATGCAATCACCGCTTGGATCGCCGGTCATTAAGAAAATATTTGCACAAACTATGAACTATTTGATTTTCCTGCTTTCTTGGGCCTTTGAAGATTGACCAAGTTGAAACACATTCAGCGTCTCCTCCAGAAAATTCCTCTATGTGCCTGCTTAGACTTATTCCTTAGAAAAACATGAAGCCAGCAAAACTGTGTGCTTTGAACATTCCAAGGGTTTCGATACTTTTTTAACGTTTATTCAGTTTTGAGAGAGAGAGAGAAAGAGAGAAAGAGAGAGAGGCAGAGAGAGAGAGGGGAGACAGATTCTGAAGCAGCCTCCAGGCTCTGACCTGTCAGCGCAGAGCCCGACGTGGGGCTCGAACTCAGGACTGTGAGATCATGACCTGAGCCGAAGTGGGACACCCAACCCACTGAGCAACCCACGCGCCCCTCAAATATTGCAGGGTTTTCGAAGGAACTGACTCCAGATCACTTTGGGCATATGATTCACTTGAGCCATTTTAAGGATAGAATATATTAATATTGAATCCTTTAGACCTAAACACTCAAACAGATTGGATAATCAGACCTGGAGCAAAATTAATTGAAAAATAAAATAAATCTAAAGCCCAAGCTCATGGAGTTGTGATCATCATCGTTGTTCTTGTTGTTCTCCTCTTCCTCTTCCTCCTCCTCTTTGTTCTTTCTTCTTTCTTCTTATTTATTAAAGAAATGAAAATATTATACTGAAAAATATTCACTTAATGCAAAAGAAAGCAGTTAATGATGGAGAAACATTGAGGACAGGCAATTTATGTAAAACAAACAAAACTATGAGCCATAAATCCGAACATTAAGTGTGAATGAAGTAAACAATCCAATCAAAAGGCAGAGTTGGTCAATATGGTTAAAATAAACCATAGCCTATTATGTGTTGTCTTCAGGGGACACACTGGATTTGAAGACATGAGTTGAAAGCAAAATGATAGAAAAAAATCTACAAACAGAAACCACAGAAAACTAGAGTGGCTGAACTAATCTCAGATAAAACAGACTGTAAAGCAATAGCAAAATATCAGTAGAGATGAAGAAAAGCCAGATAAAAAAGGATTCATCTGAATATCCACGGGACAAGAGGAACCAAAGTTCATGCACACCGGGGCATGAGTTGAGATCTTGTTACAACTCCTAGCAATTTGGCTGGGAATGATTTGTCCAACAATTATAGGAATAATAGGAATAAACATAGTTCAAAGACTAACATCCAACTTAGCATTCTCAATAGTTGTGTAGATTAAACTGATTTCAGTGTTGCCAAAATCTCTGGCCTCTAATGTGAAATGCAACATCATTTAGGGCCCGGCAATTTTTTTTTTCCAATTTTTCTTCAGTAATGTCTGCAACTCAGTTAAAACATCATGCACAGAAGGAGACAAAGCAGCATGAACAAACCTAAGAGAGACAATAGACAAGAGAAATCATATAATAGACAAGTTTATGAAAGCATATTTTGAGTCAGTCACTTTATAGCAAACTATAGGAAAATTTAGATAAAAATCTAAAAATCTCTGGTAAAATATTAGTAAAACTTATGAGGACAACGAAAAAGAAATCTGAATTATAAATAAAGCCAGATAGATTCAATTAACAATCAACAATCTTTCTATATAGAAAACCCACACAAAGTTGGATTCACTGATGAATTCTATCAGACATCTGCATAACAAGTAATTCCAATCATATACAAGCTTTCCCAGAATTAAAATAAAAATGAGTGAATTTCTTTTTATTTCATGAGGCTAATCAGGCCCTTAAAACCAAACTTAACAAGAACAGCAAAATAAAAGAGAATCCCACAGCCAATAACTTTTAAGAACATTCATACAAAAATCCTAAGGAAAATACTAGATAGTAAAGTGAAAAATGTACGAAGGATAATTCATCATGGGTCAGTTGGACCTTCAGCAGGAATGCATTAAAATTAATTAATGCGATTTCCCACTTTTTCATATTAAAGCAAAAATAAATCATTATCATTTCTGTACAGTTTTAATTGTTTGCTATTCAGCCTGTTGTTAAGAAAGTAGTAATTTCTACCTAGTGTTATGGGGACGGACAAACCCAGCTTTGAGGAGGGGAATCCCAACCACTTGGGGCCCCAAGAGGGTTGCACTTGAGAACGATGAACAGGCAGGGGCTGTCGGAGGGAAATTCTGCAGAATCAAGAGGGTGGGGTGCCCCCTGGTTTTTATGTGATCACGTAATTGGCTTGTTGAATAATTCCATGGCCTGGCAGGGAACTGACGCCCACCCTCCAGAAGCAGGAGCTACACTTGGTACATTTGATGAGGACTGTTGCCTGGCTAGGGGGCCTTATCCTGGTGGGCCGATTGGGCAACAACCTTGTAGTTAGGCCATTTGAAGTCCTCCTGATTTTACCAGAAGACAATGCATCAGACTGCACCTTGGCTTTAGGCTTTACACCACAACTACATGAAGAGTTATGTTTGGATTTGTTTTTAATGTTTATTTTTGAGAGAGAGACAGAGTGCGAGCAGGGGAGGGGCAGAGAGAGAGAGAGAGAGAGAGAGAGAGAGAGAATCTGAAGCAGGCTCCAGGCTCTGAGCTGTCAGCACAGAGCCTGACGCAGTGCTCAAACCCGGGAACCGTGAGACCATGACCTGAGCTGAATTCGGAAGCTTGACCAACTGAAGCCGAAGTCTGATGCTTAACCCACTGAGCCACTCAGGTGCCCCATAGAGAAGTGTTTATACAGAGGGTACGGTTAGGGGAAGCCATTTATTTAGAGTAACTTTTTATGGTAACGTGTTATTTTTTCTTGTAGTATGAACAATCTTCTTGAGACTCTACATCACTTAGTTTTATCCAGAAGCAAGTGAGAAGGATAAGAGAAATGTATAGGTTGCAATGATAAAATTGACGCAGACAGGCGGAGTCGGAGGACCCAGAGGGGGGCCCCCCGGGACCAACCTACACGGTCTTTGGTTTCACTCAAGATGGAAATCAAAGGCAGTAGAAGGCGAAATCCTACTTTATTGAAGACGTGGGGAAGGAGATACACTTGGAACGTCTGGGAGACTCAGAAAGGAAAAGAAGGAGTCTCATCTTTCTTGGGGCCTAGGGTTTTTGTTGACAGTTGTGGTCTGGTGCACGTGTACCGTCAGACATCCAGGAACTGGTCAGAAAGAGGACAAGGTCCAGGTGTCCATCATATGTCACTTATTGGCTGAAGCCAGGGGTCTTGGCATCGAGACGTCTAGCGCCTTTGGTCTGGGGTATGTGTGTGATAGCTTCAATCATTCTCACCTGGTCTTTCCTTCGATGCGTGGTATTCTAGAGAAATCACGAACTCCTTGTCCCTTACAAGGAGGACATGGGCTATTTGCATCCCGAGGCATGTGTGGAGTGGAGTGGGGGAGCAGGTCCTAGCACGAATAGAAGTCGGAAAAGAAGCAAAGGGAAAAAGCAGCTTTTTCTCTCATGGGTGCCTTCGGTTTCCTGTCTCAAAACCCTAGCTTGTGGTCGTGTCTTCCCTTCTCATTCTTTGCCTTCATGAAGAGTTTCCGGTTTTGTCATTGTTTTCTGGAAAAACTCATCTTATGAAACATATTAACTCCTGTAATCTAAAGTGAATATGAATGAAAACAGGCGAGGTCAGTGGATTATGGTAATTTTGTTCCTCTGAGCCATAGACCAGGTAAAATATAACATTAAGGCAACACATTTCATGCAGATAAAACCACAGCTGGATTTATGCAAAATATTGAAGATCGGATTTAATTTCTCAAATCTTGGCCAAGTGATCTCCTCAGGGCAATCTCTAATGCCCCCTCACATCCGGCCTGTTGTCATTACTGCGGATAGGCCTAATATTGCGGTAATCTCGTTTTCCTAACTCCACATTGATTAGCAGATCTGGGAGATATAGTCTGGAGAATGAAGCATTGACGTTTTCAAGAAATTTTAATCTATAGGAGCATGAATGAGACTACCTGAAATTTCTCTTATTCCAGTGATAGGGTCCATTTGTTGGCATGCCGGAATCCCAACATTTTGCCTCTTTACTTGCCTCATCAAAGGTTGGCTGACCTGAGATTATGAAGGCAGAATGAATACGAGTAGACAAATTGCACTGAAGATTACTGGCTGTCAGGCCGTTCAGACTGTTTAAAATATTTTACGTATTAACTCTAGTGACTGGTGAAATTTATAACAGGGAAGTTGCAAAGCTGTGTGTTCCTGTAATTAAAGGTTGAAATGTTTCCAAAGTTAACACGTTTAATCTGACTTCCTTAATGTACATAGTCCCGTGTAAAGGATGAGTGCTCTGTGATGCACAGTTTTAGAATTCATCAAAGTATTAATCCATTAGGGTTTGAAATTATTTTGTATGTAAATTCCTTTGATTTGACCCCTTTAACAATCATAACCAGACATATATTTAATGACGATCTAATTCTGCAGAAGTGGCCTAGATGGGTTTTCTTCCACTTAATACATATTTTATATGTTCATTTGGAAAGTAATTAGATTAGTAATTAAATAGTAATATTTACAATATCGAGAGGGGTACCACTGAGGGCTAGAACATGGTGTAATTTTTAACCAAGGACTTTCATATCTACTCTTGAGACAAAGAAGCATTCTTCAACTTATTTTTACTGTCTATGAAGAAACTGAAATCACTTCGAATGATCACTGTGCAGTGTTTGTTTATGAAATATTCTTCGCCGTGAGTTGTTATCATGACTGGCAAAGACATATTCGAATGTATTGTAGATTATTAGTCTTCGAAATTGCCTCGAAAAAGGTGCAAACTGCCAGATGTGGTTCATATAACATGTCACTATTAATTAGGTGGAAAATTCCTGCTGAGCAGCTTATTATAGGCAAAATAAATGGTTTTCATTAACTAGTAATTAACCTGGCTACATTATGAAGGTCAAAAATTAGTCTATGGTATACAGCAACTTACCTGCACGTTTAAAAAGAGAAATTTATGAATCTAAATGCTCTCCTGAAATACAAATAATGACAGAGGCAGAATCACGTAGGTCAGTAAGCAACAATGGCAAAATTTCAAATAGAATGAAGTTACATATAGTCAGAAGAAAATGAGCTTTTGTTGTGTATCTTGTGTTATTACTTATGGCATTATCTTATTTCACTTTCTACAGCAAGGTAAAAGAGAATTCTATTATTCCCAAGTTTTATCCATGGAATTAGAGGTCCAGAAATGTCATTCTTCCTATGTCATGTATAATAAATACCTGGGAAGCAATCCCTTTTGGTGGTCTACCAGCTGCCGAATAGCACTGTCCTTGTAGCAGGGAAGAAATAATTTAAAAAGAAGGTGCAAGAACTGGTCTGGGAGTACTGAAATCATAGATTAAGCAATGAATTTATGAGCAAAATAATTAATGTATTCATGAATAAGTAGACAAAAATACTTTTTCGCAAACAATTTGCCAATTCCATGCGTGTAAAATTGGAAAGAGTGGAAATTATAGAGGTGGGAAAAGTAGCAAATAGTGGAATAACTGGAATGAGGTCGTGCTGTGGTCTTGCAACTACTGTTAGAGAAGTGAACATTTGGGCATTCTTTTTAAGGTTTAATTCAAAATGACTAGATGTTGACTCAGGATATTTAATTTAAAAATTTTTTTAATGTTTATTTATCTTTGAAAGAGGGAGAGAGAGAGAGGGGAAGGAGCAGAGAGAGACGGAGACACAGAATCCCAAGTAGGCTCCAGGCTCTGAGCTGTCAGTACAGAACCTAAAGCAGGGCTCGGATTCACAAACCACGAGATCGTGACCTAGGCCAAAGTCGGACATTTAACCGACTGAGCCGCCCAAGTGCCCCTGACTCAACGTATTTATATATTGCAATAGGATCACCACCTTAACATTAGCTAACACCTCTGTCATGTCACATGATTATCATTTCTTTGTTGTGGTAGGAACGATCAAGACCTAGTCTCTTAGCAACTTTGAGGTTTGCATATAGCAATCTTGACTAGAATCACTATGTTGTACACTTGACACCTGCACGATGTTATAATTAATTATATCTCCCTAAGATTAAAAAAAAAAGAATTTCCACTAAATCCATTTAAAAAGCACTTCTCTCTTTGTAAATAAAACGTAACCATTCCCGGAAAAAATGATGAAGTTGTAATTTTGGCGGGGGAGGGAGACAGGCAGAATATAGTTTCTCTCACTCTCATTTGGAGAAAGTCTCTCAGCTTAATAATTTCTAAAGAATTAAGATTTTTAAATAAAAAAAATGACTGTAAATAACCTTATGGCTTATTGGCTTCTTTGTTGAGAACATAGAAAATATGCCTATCTATCTAGAGTAGAACGTTTTCATGATGTCAATGAAAAATACGACTTCCCACCTTTTAAATTTGTTATTTGGAGGAAAGAAATGAGAATGGAGGGATTAGTTCTTTTCTATAAGGATAAGAAGAGTGCAAAGTGTGTTCACTGGCAAGGAGAGAAATCCGATAATTCAGGTACCTCGAGTACCAGAATGTATGAGCTATCTAGCTGTTTCTTAGTGTATGGAGAAAAGCGATAGCATCTTTATGACTTTATTTTTATGTGTGTCTGTGCCTATAATAGAAGCAGAGGAAGTGGCAGCTGCAGAAATAATAAGCCGACAGAGATGCAGCCCATATTTGGAACATTCATCCTCTGGGGTCATGATATTGAGGTCATTTAGCATCAACAGGACCAATTGCGCAGGACATTAATGTGCGGCCACAGCGGCACACGGCGACAGCAACCAGGCTGGAGACAGGCGCCTCTTTCTTCCTGAGAACCCACGAGACTAATGGAGAGGCAAGTGAAATACGCATGTTGGCACAAACTTTCAAGGAGGGTTGATAACTCCAGCAATCAAGACAAATCATATTTTCCTGCATAAAAAAATCAATGGAAGAAATCTAGATATATCAAAATATGAAGAATTTTAACATTGAAGATAATGGACATTTTAATAAAATCAAAGAAAATTTTAAAAGTTAACTGCAGGCTAATATTTTTAGAATGGTCTGAAAAATATTTCCTTTAGAAGAAAGGACCCTGTCTAGCGTCTTTTTAATATATGATTCATAATGTCAGTGGTACAATCTGTATTAGCGTTCTCCAGAGATACAAACCCATAGGATATGTATAGATAAAAAAGGGGACATTTATTATGGACATTGACTCAGTCAATTATGGAGGCTGAGAAGTTCTATGTCGGGGCCATTTGCAAACAGGAGAACTGGGAAAACCAGTGGTGTAATTCAGTCTGCATCCTAAAGGGCCCGTGAACCAGGTGAGCTGAGTGTAACTCCCAGTTCAAGATGGAAGGCATGAGAAGGGGTCCACTGGTGTAAGTAAGATCCTAGTCCAGTGGCTTGAGAACCAGGAGCTCCAATGCCCAAGGGTGGGAGAAAATGAATGTCCCAGCTCAAGAAAAAAGATAAAGAATGCGTCCCCTTTCTTCCTTTCTGTTCTGTTTGGGCCTTCCACTGACTGGATGATGCCTACCCACATAGGTGAGGGTAGACCTTCTTTATCCAGATTATTGACTCAAATGCTAATCCCATAGCTAAACACCTTCAGAGTCACATCCAGAAATAGTGTTTTACCTTTAACCCAAACTGCCATACAAAATGAGGCATCGCATTATCCAAAATCACTAGTTATGTGAGGACTAGGAATCAATGATTCATACTCAAGAGAACAGGCAATCGACGGAGATGACCACCCATGAGACGACCCAGATGTTGGAACTACCAGATGGGTTTTCACAACAGATATATAACTATGCAAAAGCATGTAAATATAAATATAAATATAAATATAGTATGGAAATAGAGGAAAACTTAGATGTGAAAAGGAAACTATAGAGAGAAAAGAGAGAGAGAGGGATTTATTATGCAAAAGTGTGTAAAGAAAAATATGAATACAGTATGGAAATAGAGTAAAACTCAGAGGTGAAAAGGAAATGATAGAAAAGAGAGATAAAGAGGGAGAGAGAGATTTATTTTAAGGCATTATCTCCCATGTTGGTGGTGGGGGGAGGTCATCAAGTCCAATCTCCGTAGAGCAAGCAGGCAGACAGGCTGGAAATTCAGAAAAGAGTTGATGTCACAGTCTTGAGTCAGAAATCTCTGGACTGGAAACTGGAAAATTTGAGGCAGGGTTTCTATGCTACTCTAGAGTGACAGAATGGCTTCTGGGCCAGGAACCTACATTTGCTCCAAAGTCCTTTAACTGATTGGATAAGGCCATCCACATTTTGGAGGGTAGCTGGCTTTGCTCAAAATCTAGGGACTTAAATGTTAATCGCATCTAAAAAATACCTTCACAACCACATTAAGAATACGTTTGACCAGACAGCTGGTCCCGTGGCCTAGCTAAGTTGACACATAAAATTAGTCATCACGAATGGTTGTCCTTTTATTTTTTAAATATAAATATAAGCAATATGCACCAATGGAATGGGTAAATGAATAACTGCCTGTTAATAGACACTGTTCTGGTATTGTTTATCAGGATAGTATTTATTGATAGAAAACTAAGAGATAGTACTTGCTCTCAGGTAGCCAATTTTCTTTTTTTTTTTTTTAAGTTTATTAATTTATTTTGAGAGAGAGAGAGAGGAGAGAGAGAGAGAATCCCAAGCTGGCTCCACACTGTCAGCACAGAGCCTGATGCGGGGCTCGAACTCACAAACCTCCCAAACGGTGAGATCATAACCTGAACTGAAATCAAGAGTCTGATGCTTAATCGACTGAGCCACCCAGGAGCTCCTCAGGTATCCACCTTTCTGGTGTCCAGGCTGAACGTCCTGAACAGTTTCTCGTTAGGGAGGATGCTAACCTTAGAAAAAGCTATGTCCTTTTCCTCCTCTCTGCATGTTTTTTACCCTCTACACATGTAAGGTGAGTACAGTGAGGCAACTGCTTGTAAGAGTCATGTGTTAGGAAGAGGCATTGGGAACTTTGTGGTTCTAAAAAGCAGTGAAGAGGGGCGCCTGGGTGGCTCAGTCGGTTGGGCGTCCGACTTCGGCTCAGGTCATGATCTCGTGGTTAGTGAGTTCAAGCCCTACGTCGGGCTCTGTGCTGACAGCTCAGAGCCCGGAGCCTGCTTCGGATTCTGTGTCTCTCTCTCTCTCTGCCTCTCCCCCACTCATGTTCTGTCTCTGTCTCTCTCAAAAATAAATAAACATTAAAAAAAAAACTTTTAAAGCAGTGAACACATTTTCATTAGCTGGAGTGCAGGCTAGGTCCATGACGCTTCAAAACCTCACTCTTTTTTATTCATTTATGAAGCAAGACGAAAGGACATTATTCAAAAAGAAATAACCTTAATTGCAACCACAGAGAGGAATGCTTTACAATTCACCTCAGAAAAGTTTACTATCTCCCTACTAGTAAGTTATTCAAAATTAATTATTCATTTATTGATTGATTTCGCAATGACGCAGAAGACAATATGTTGTTAAGGTAAAAATGTGCATGCCCCTTTTTGTTTATCACACGCATTTATAAGCTTTAGAAGCAGAAAGTAATGACCCACTGATCCAGGAGTTCCTCAAATGGAGAAAATACACACTAGAGGAAATCATGTTTACCCATTTTAGGAGAGCCACATAAAAACCTCCAGTCAGTATTATTTTTAGTAGTAAAATTCTGGAAGCAATGCAAACATTCATTACTGAAGAATGGGTAAATAAATTGAGTATGGTCACACAATGGATCAAAAATGAGTAAAGGGTACATTTATTAAAATCAGTAAACTTCAAATACATATTTTTACGTGTATTTATTTTGAGAGAGAGAGAGAGAAAGAGACTGAGGGAAGGGCAGAAAGAGAGAGGGAGAGAGAGAATCCCAAGCAGGCTCTGCATTGTCAGTGCAGAGCTTGACATAGGGCTCGATCTCACCAACCATGAGATCTGAACCTGACCCGAGCTGAAAAGAATCAGGTGTTCAAGCGACTGAGCCATGCAGGCACCCCAAAATACATAATTTTAAGTGAATAAAAAGCATGTTGCGGGGCGCCTGGGTGGCGCAGTCGGTTAAGCGTCCGACTTCAGCCAGGTCACGATCTCCCGGTCCGGGAGTTCGAGCCCCGCGTCGGGCTCTGGGCTGATGGCTCAGAGCCTGGAGCCTGTTTCCGATTCTGTGTCTCCCTCTCTCTCTGCCCCTCCCCCGTTCATGCTCTGTCTCTCTCTGTCCCAAAAATAAATAAACGTTGAAAAAAAAAAATTAAAAAAAAAAAAAAAAAAAAGCATGTTGCAAAGTGATCTGACAGTGTTATGTTCCTCCTGTATTAGTGACAATATGTTTATGGTGACAATACATATTATATATATGTTATATATAAAACCATAAATGGCTGGGGTGTCTGGGTGACTCAGTCAGTTGAGCGTCTGACTTCAGCTCAGGTCACGATCTCACGGTCCATGAGTTCGAGCCCCGCCTGGGGCTCTGTGCTGACAGCTCAGAGCCTGGAGCCTGCTTTGGATTCTGTGTCTCCTTCTCTCTCTGCACTTCCCCTGATCACACTCTGTCTGTCTCTCTCTCAAAAATGAATGAAGATTAAAAAAATAAATAAAACCATAAAAAGAGAGACACACATTCACTCAGCATCTCTGGCAACAGATAGGAGGGAATGTGATGGGGGTGGGAATAGATTTTCTGCAGTATATGTATAAAGCTTTTTTGTAATAGATGGAAATACTAATATAATACTAATTGTACTAATTAAATCTGGGTGATGATTACACAGATCTCTGCTCTATTAATATCTGTATGTTTTTATCTTTATAGAAAATCACAGTTAAGAAAACAACAAAAAATATGATACTAGGTTGAAATAAGCAGAGACAACATAGCTGCTCATTAGAGATATTTGAATCTGACTGCACCTTTCACAAAGCAACTCAGCATCAGGGAGTTCTATTTTATTTCAAATCAACTCTGCCTTCCTCCCTGAAAAATAGGCATTTTGTTATCTGCCACGACTCCTTAAGCTTTCTAAAGAGAAGAGCTATGAATGCTACAGAGTAAATAAGATCCTTCGAAAATCCTAAAGTCTAACTGGTATACTTTATGGCACAAAGTGAATGTGCTACACTGAATAGTAATGACAAATTTGTGGTCAGCGTGCGCCCACGATTCCATAGTACGTTCAGGCGCAAGTTAATATTTAATCCGATGTTTATCCCCATTTAAAACTCACATAGTCACAAATACATTAGGAAGCTGTAATGTTATTTCAAAAACACTATAGTGGAAGGTATAGGCTTCCAGAAGAAAAAAACAAAAACAAGAACATTGTATGTTTCAAACGGTACCATTCACAGAATTATAAAAAAAGGGCTGTTTTTAATCTTGAGAAGAGTCCAAAGAAAGAGTTTCTAATGAAGCAGAGCTATTTAGAGCCTGGTGCGTCCCTAGGAGATAGTGAAATTCTATAAATTGGAAGAAAAAACCAATGGTAACGACATAGAAGAAAACTTGCAGCTCGCCTATGTAGAGTTGCCTATAGAGAACGAGAACTGAAGCCTTATTTCTTCTGCAAATATATACTTTCAAAATGGGATTTCTTAATAGCACCCTGCTGCTTTTATTGGAAAGGCAGTTAGAAATCATACAAGTTTCACTTCGTATTTCAGCTCTCATGCCACATTTAATAATATAATCTCAAATAAGGCCACATGGTGAGGCATAATTCTGCTGCTTATAATAAAAAAAAAAAGTGCCATTTTCAGAAGATATTCAGAACATGCAGTGAAATTGTTCACGCATACCCAAAGCTGGTTTTGTGTTTGACACTAGCATATAGAGTAGGCAAGCCTCAAGTTATCATCAAAAAGGTGCAATCATTGGGGAAAAAAATAAGACATTTTGTTTGTAGACAAGAAAAATTACTTGGAAATGCTATTAACGTAAGTACTCTATTAATGAAAGTTAACTTAATAATCACAATGTATTTGTGTTTTCTGTGTCAACAAAATGCTTCACTGGATGAGAATAATATAATGTAGAAATGGAGGGAGAAAAATTGACGCTAAACTAATAATTGGATTTTTTCCAGCTGCTTTGGCACATTTCTCCAGAATACTTTTATAGTCCTAGAATATTCAGTAAAAAAGCTCTAGGAAATTATGCATCAGTTCATAATCACAAATAGCCTCTATAAAATATTTATAATGTACTTTCCTTTAATTTTCAGACTAGAATACTAGATTTAGATACCGTCTGTCCATGTCTTTGATTTGTAGTTGAGGAAACCGAGGTCCAAAGAAGTCCATTGTCACAGCGATTGGAAGGGGCACCCAGAGCAGAAAACTCTCAGGTTTGTGTTCATTCTGTGACACCTGAACGGTTTTTCTCCTTAAAAAATGTAAAAAAGAGGCAAGTCAATGGAGTGAACCAGCTATAAAGCGCCATTAAAAAACGAACAGTAACTGTGTTATTAATGACGGTAGTTGTTACATAATAACAAAATGAAGTTTTCGTCTCAAATTATCATCGTAGAAGAGGATTGAAAAAGGACTTTGGCCATCAGAAACAACAGGGAGAGTTCTGAAAAGATTGCTCTTTAGTTGTGTTTACTAACAATTTCTAACAGCTTTTATGTAAAAAATAGTAGTTGAATGCCGAGAATCTTGCTAGTCGCCGGGAATACAAAGATGAGTAACACGTTCCCTGCTTTGAAGGCTGTTAACCGCCTTTGTGGGAGACAATGCTACGTCCAAGAACAGTAAGAGCAGTGAGGAAAGTTTGTAGAAATGGCTATGGGACATCTTACTACATGTAGAGATCAAAGGAAACTTCACGGAGTAAACCACCTTCCAGGAGTTTTGAAAGGTGGGTCCAGTTAGCAAAGTGTGAGACCACTGATGCAGAGGGTAGGTTAGAGGATAAAGATGGAAAACAGGAGGGTCAGAGGAAGAGAGAGGCCAGAAAGGCAGGAGAGACTAGAGAAGGTGAGGAGCAGCAGCGGGGTGAGGGATGCAGCACAGGAGGGGGACAGGCAATGGGAGGCAAGGCTGGAAGCTGGCAGGGCCGTTGTCCCCTCAGCTGTGTTCTCCATGAGCACGGTGCATGCCGGCCCTGCTCCCCACACTGGGCACATGGTAGGAAGACGGCGGCAAGCGTCCTCTCACACCTTTCAAATACTGCTGCCATATTAAAGATGGGAATTTAGGCTGTGAAAACTGGAAAGGGGTAGAAGGATTCTGAGTTGGGCAGTTACTCGATCAGGTTTGGGTTTCGGAAAGCTGAGTCTGGGAGCACCTGGGCGGCTCAGCTTGTGGAGCCTCCAACTTCGGCTCAGGTCACGATCTCACAGTCTGTGAGTTCGAGCCCTGCATCGGGCTCTGTGCTGATGGCTCAGAGCCTGGAGCCTGCTTTGGATGCTGTGTCTCCCTCTCTCTCTGCCCCTCCCCAGCTCAGGCACTGTCTCTCCGTCTCTCAAGAATAAATGAACATTAAAAAAAGTAGAGAAGAGAAGAAGAAAAGAAAGAAAAGAAAAGAAAAGAAAAGAAAAGAAAAAAGAAAAGAGAAGAAAAAAAGAAAAGAAAGCTGATTCTGGCAGTTCTGATGAGGGTAAACTGAAGAGGGTGATATTCTGAGCCCAGGATCTTATTTCTCAGACTGAGAATTTCTTTTTCAAAGTAGTTTCATAGTCCAGGAAATCTGATAGTGTCTGGAGTACAGGAAATGCAGGCTGGTTTCTGTTTCTGTCCACTCCTGCCCTAGTCCCCCACACTTCCCAAACCCCTCCTGTATTGAGGAGAAACCTCGCATATCATTCTCTAAGAAGAGGCAGAAAAGACTGAAAATAGGTTCCTAAATGGCAAAAAGACGCTACATATTGGAAAAGAGATAAACGGAGCTAGCGTTCCATCAGCTCTGGTTCTAAGAAATGTCGTGTTGATTGCAGGAGTCTTTGGAAAATGTCACTGCCTTGTCCTCCTGAAACATCAATGTCTCATGCAGCCTTCAGGGAAGGATTTCATCCATCCGTCTGCTCTCACAGAACTGGATGATTTAAACTCCTGTCTCTGAATTTTAACTTGCCCAGGATGACTTTCCTCTTTTGCTTTGCCTTCTCTGTTGATTACTCAAAATCCAGGGTATATCCTGCCTTTTTCACTTACCTTTTCCTAATGGCCTTAGTCCTTTCTCTGAACTTCTGTTTCTTACTGTCTGGATGCCTTCATGTTTTTTTCTTCATTTATCATTTTGTAATCCTAGAATGTAACACAGTGATTCAAATATAATATTTGCTAGTAATATTTGTGGAAAATAAAGGGTATGAAATTAAAAACAAAAAAGAATAAAGAGTCCTCAGGTTTGGTCCAATTGTTAGGCACAGGCTCACTTCTGAATTTGTTTATATGAAGATTTTCTTGAGTAAACTCTGAGAAATATATGTCTTAACCATAGGATCACAATACTAAATACATGACTGCTCCATACAACAGCCTATAATATTATAATTAGAGATTACCTTGTTGGAAAATGGAGATTAAATATGTCACGTACCAAATTAAAACTAAACTAAGAATATGTTTATTTTTTAAGTTTTTTTAGGTTAAACTGAGAATATTTTTATTTTTGAGAAATATAAGAGAAATCTGACTTCATTTTAGAAAAGAATTGTGTTGTTCATAAATACTTGATGATTTTTAAGATAAAATAGTGTTCTAGATTTTTATTTTGAAGATATACATTTAAATTGAAGATATAAAATTAAATAAAAAAATTTAAATTTTGTTCTTTTTGAGCGAGAGAGAGGGTGAGCAGGGGAGGGACGGAAAGAGGGGGAGAGAGAGAGAATCCCAAACAAGCTCTATCCATGCTGTCAGCACAGAGCCCGAGGTGGGGCTCAATCTCACCACCACGAGATCACAACCTGAGATGTTACCAAGCGTCTGGCACTTAACCAACTGAGCTACCCAGGCACCCCTAAATCTATCAAAAAATTTAAAAAAGAACTTTTATTTTAAGTAACGCATGAATAACTGCAGATATTTTCCTTTCAGCACATACCTTCAAGGCATTGACGTAGGGGAAGTGAAGGGAGTCCATTTTGGAAACGCTCCATCTTGGCTATGTCTCCGCCGGTCCCGTTTCCTCATGTTCTGTATTTCACCTTGCATCTGAGTAAACTAAAGCTATGTTCCTACTCCAAGGGGGAGACAAGAAAGTTAATCATTCTCCGGTGGGAAAACATCCTTGGTCCCCATACACCTGATAACATCTAAGAGCAAATCTCTGTCAACGCTGGTGCCGATACCCTTACCTTCAGTGATTTCTGGAATAACACCTCTTGTTCACCTGACACTTACCTTTGGTCAGACCCTACCCTGGATGCCTGAAGGAACACATACACTGAACTCCTTTCAACATAAACCTCTGACCCCAAGCAATGAGGAGGCTCACTTCTCCTTTTCCAAGTCTCCCAGACACCCTATCTGCTGTAGTCTGGCACTTACCTGACTCAGTAAACTCCCCTCTTATTTCCTCCTGGCTCCCATTTGATTTCCGTCAGGTGAAGCTGGTCCTTCGGGATGCCCTGTGGGTTCTCGAACCCGGCTTGCCTGCATCAGCACTTATGGGAAAGATCACGCACGTTTGAATGACTGAAAGAAAGCCAGCGAGACTGGACCGCAGAGAGGCAAAGCTGAAAATGTAGGCAGAGATGTAATCGTGTTTGGTCTCCAGGGCTTTGTGAAATATTTTTATGTTCATCCTCTTGGTGATAAAGGTTTTTTTTTTTTTTTTTCCTGATGCTTAACATTTAATATCTGTGTAATCTCATGCGAGCTAATTAGCCTATATAAACCTCAGTGCAATCAGGGAGTTGTTGGGAAGGGTAAATGGGATCATGTATATTACTTAGGCAAAATGCTTAGCACATAGCATTCAATAAGTGTCGACTATTAATCTTACAAATATATTGCATGGTGCCCCATTCAGACCGAAGGAATAGGAGGGCGTTGATGATTAAGGGTAGTGTCTTCATGCATCGAGACTTACTTAACATGTATTGTGATTACTTGAGAATAGTCTTTGACCTAAAATATTCTCTCTCTAGTCAGGTTCTCTCATCTTTCTGACTAAAGGTAGATCCAGGCAATACACTATTGCAATACCAGTAGCCCAGGCAACTCCAGCCCGCTCTCCCCAGCAGTAGTGGTCTCCTTTCTTTCAGTCCACATTCCGTGCAGGCTCCGAGCTTCTAGCACAAAGGCTAAGATCCTTACTCACCTTTGTTGCATGAAACCTAGTGTTAGAGGGGAGACTTTGCCCCCAGTCCTGACGGGAGCTCCAGTATAAAATCTGCCCACATTTTCCTCCTTTATGCAGTGGCCATTGGAGGAATAGACCAAACAGGAATTCTCCAAGAAATGCTTGCATCATTTTCCTCTGGGGAGCCAGGGGTTCCCAGGACTTGGACATTCCACCTCTCTCGGGGGGGGGGGGGGTCCTCCTCTGCCACTTAGTGGGTAAGCTCCTCATGTGAGCGTTCTGTTGGCGGCCTTTCTGCCATCCCACTAAACCCCAATCTCCAACAGAGCCTTTATAAGTTATAGAGCTGATGTCTTCGCCATGACGTGATGCACTTTTTTATTTCTTAATTTGTTTGGAACAAAGGAGGGGGAATGCTATTTGCTGGCCTGCTTGAGGCCACAGCCCTTTGTGAAGAATAGGTATTCACTAGATTTTTGCTGAATGACTAGAGATAGCACTTAATCAAACTCAATAAGAGAAGAAAATTTAATTAGCCCTAAAGTGTTGTAAGTGCAGCTATGCTTTAAAAAAATCCTGTGCTTGCAAAAGCTGTTGATTTAATAAATTTTTTTTTGCCAAGGAATGAGCTCTGTGAATATTTATCTCTTCAATATTATGTAGCAGGCATATTAGTTAGTAAAAAATAGACCACACACATTCAGTGGCAAACGGGACAGTTAATCTTGAGTTTTCAAATGATTGTAATCATGAGTGTAGGCAACTAGGAAAATCTATATGTTGGATTGGAAAGGAAAAAAAAAATGATGCCAATATCAGCATAAGCCAATTGTAGGGTGATTTCTTGTCTGTACTATCATAAAATCTTTCGTATGCTTCACCGTCCCAAAAGATCACTTTTAACCACATTTGGTATTGTTTACATTCATTTTTAGGATAACCTAAAAGTTTATTTCATTTTAATGACTGAGAAAATTTGGAGGACATTTCTATTCACCCACCACTGTGACATTAGAATGTCCTTTTAGAGTCAAACTGCAGATGCTTTTAGAGTCAGATGTGTGTCACGTGAACACTTTGAAGAAGGTTAAAAGCACACTGAAGTGTTGCCTTTACTAAGGCACAAGTTAGAAAGCTCAGTTAGTTGCCTCCTAAATAACACATTTAATTTCTACACCTTTTTTTTTGAGGAAATAAAAGAAGGTGCTAAGTTTAATTGTTTAAGAAAATAATAGTCACATGGGCTGTATTTCACACTTTGATCAAATTCAAGTTTTCATATACAACTAACCATAAAAATGCCTTGTGAATTTCTCAGCCTGACTGTGGGTGGACTTCATTAATTGTGTGTTGTACTTCTCAGATACTTGTGTGGGTTTCTCTTCAAAAACCACTCCACACACACACACACACACACACACACACACACTTCCACAGATGTCCTATGGACTGATTTGATATAACTCTTCCTCTTCATTATTTGCTTTTGTGGAGATCTTTTGTGGAGATCTTCACTAAGTATTTTTGGTACTTAGCTTCAAAAAGATCTTTGTAGCCTTTGTAGCCTGAAAGAAGGATGGGAAGTGTGATTAACAGACTAAATACCTGAAACTAGAATAAACCAAAAAGCTCTAAAGTAATCCAAATAGTGAAGAACACTTTGCACTTAAAGAAGTACATACTCTTTGAATGAGAATTATGTTTCAGGTCAATGTTTCCAGCCATGTATAGGATTGGATTATTTGACCTTTGGAAAGCTTCTTCCTGCTGAGAAGGTTTCAGTTACTGTCTGTATGTCTGCACAATCAAAAATAGCGCATGGATTCAGCTTATCAGGCTGATTGGTGGTCTTTTTTGTATCACCCCCGGCTGACACACCTCCCTCACCATACTCATGTCCTGGAACTGGCAGATCACCAAAGATAATCCTATTAAACTCATAAGACAGTTTTGTGGTTTAAAGTATTTAAATTCTCCAGAATTATTGTATAACCAGCTCCTCATTTTTTGCCAAATGGCTTGAACTCTGTATACTTTTCAAGGAATGTTCCACCCTTACAACTCTGGGATAAGGTTTCTCAGATCGCCATGGGAAAGACCCAACGTTTTAGTCTGTGGAAGTGTTCCCTATCAACACAGGAACCCGACCAATCCCCAAATTGTCCATGAAAAGCAAGCAGAGTCAAGCACACACAGGGACAATAGGTTCAACCCGTTTTCTGTTGAGGTCACTGTTGGTTTCGTTCAGTCATCAAACAAATATGCATTCAGAATTGTGGTCTTGGTGCTCCATTAGCCACTGAATGGTTTTCTCATGTGATGTGAATGAATTCTAAAATGCAGCCATGTTTTTTCTGTCGTGCCAGTGTAGACATGTTAAACCACAAACTATATTGTCTCCAAACCTGTCCTTTGAGAACCCCTCACTTCTGCATTGTCATTGTGTATGCGTATGTGTGCATGTGTGTAGGCTAAAGATATGTACCTACTCTCTGTAAAGTTATCTTTCCTTCTAGGCTGTGAGCTATCCCACAGCATGTGCTTTTGTTGCCCAACATTTAGTCAATGACTAAACTATGTAATAGTTGCCCAGAAAATGTATAGGACAAGAATGAATAACTTCATTTGGTTAATAATTAAAATACATATGCCTCTTTGAATTTTAAAGATAGATGCACTGTTGCCCTAAAAATCTTCTAGATTTATTAGTATTTCAATGTTTTATTGTAATACATTTTAAAAAATGAGTAGAGCTGATTTTCAGAGTAAACTATACACTTATCTGTCCCTAAAAGACTGGACTTCGTGTTTTCTATAACTCAATACAAATCATAATTAATAGTGTTTAATTAAAACATCTAGCAAAGTTATCAAATAGTGTCCTAGAGAACTTTATGAATGCTTTAATTTGCATTCTATTAATATTTTAACTGGTGCAAATCAATTCCAGGTGCTGGTATGAAAATTTATTTCAAGGCATCAGAACTCACCCCTTAAGGCAACAACCCCCCAAAACACAGCAGCCATCATCCTTTCCCTGTGTGTCTCAAGAGATGCAGAAAATTAAGGGGTTAAAAGGAAACCAGCCAAGTGGGAACTCTGCTTAAAATGATATACCCCAAATCCTGACCAATGTTCTTTTTGAAGTGTATATCATCCACGTGTTTTACAATAATTGCCATGCTTCCTCTCTTTCTCTCTCTGTAGCAATTCTAATTTAATGGTAACATGCAGCATTTTAAACATTAGTTATGGCTTTGTTTTAAATTCTCAGTTATGGTAGTTAATGGGCCCTCTCTTGGATGGGGGCGGAGAGCAGAGGGGAGATAAAAATATATTTAGTGTCTGATTAATAGAGACAGAAGTCAATCTTAGTCAATTATCAGTATGGTACTCTTAAACTTATGAAAATGGCATATGTTGCATTTTGAAAACAATGATCCTTGAAATTCTTTAAATGTGTTACAGTTCTAGCTAACTAAGCTTTTAAACTTAGTTATATGAAAACAAATAAATAAAAATTAGGAATTATATTCGAAAAGAGTTCTCAGAGCGATCCATTCTTTTTTCTCTTGGGAGGGGGGGAAGAGTTCCTAATATAATAAATTAGAGATGTAAGAGTCAGTTTTGTGTCCCTTTGAACAATATGAAACAGGGCCATTATCTTAAATAAATGTTCTTCATGAAACATCCACACGTCTTCCAGAGAGATGTTGACATATATACATGCACATACTCGCGTATACATGATTCATTTACTTATTCAGTCATTCAGAACATATTTACTAAATGCTGACCCTCAGCCAATGATGGCTATGGTTGGTCGCTCAGCAAAAACAGACATGTTCTCTGCTTTTGTGGAGTTCACAATCTGGTGAGCAGGGCTGTGGGAGGGACAGAAGCCACGACTTCTCTTTTGTTTTGTTGAAATGCCTAAACAAAATGCTTCTGGATACCAGGCTCCTTTCCTCATGCCATCATTCTGGGCCAGGCTGTAGCTGTACACGTGATTAGTCTTTATAAAGTTATTTTTTTCTTAATACGCCCGTGTTTAATTTTTTTTTTACTTCTTTCTTTTATGCATAGCCTGACCTCCGAATTTTATTTTCCTGATGTTTAACATCTTTCCAAGTCTCATGAACCTACTTGTTCTCTGACTCCTCTCCTTTCTAACTTGTTATCTATCTCAACATCTTTATAGTATTTCACACCATCAGAAATTATTTTATTTACTAGGATGAGGCTCTTGAGGGCAGGGACCTGATTGACCTTTTTCATCCACCACTTCCCAGCATCTAAGACAGGATCAGGCAGATAAGTAAGGCTCTTTCTACTTTCTAAAATCTGTTCCCTAAGTGGCTGATTGTTCTGGGAAATGCCTTACATTTTATTAACGTGATGGGGTGGCTCTCTGTCATTGATGATTATGGCCGTGGAGTGTAGCCGGCTTTGCGTCAGGAGCATGGGATTTTTAAGTATTCCATTCAATAAGATTTGATATGGAAAGAAATGGGTAGTAAAGGCTTAATGGATTATAAAGTACTACACTGATAAAACGAAACGGAATAAGGAACAACGAAATAGTGTTAACAGTCACAGATGCCAAAGATGAGAATGCGACAGCAAAGTACATTATTGCCAAGTAGAGCGTCTCATTTCTGGACATACTTGACTTGCCGGTTATTTGTCACTTCTCAGCTCTAAATACCCCCTTCTTGGTCCCACTTTGTGATACAAGGCCTGGGTTTTGCAAACTTTATTTTTCCTGCGCCTGCAGGCTCCTTGTAAATGTCAGCCTGGAGGGGTTCCTCTGGGGAAATGGCAGAGCAGGAGGAGGAAGGAAAGGCTTTATCTTCTTCCTGCTTTGTTTTGTTTTTGCTTTATCCCTTGCTGGTGGAAGGGTTGTTGAGTGGTGGGGTCTCTCAGGGTCCCTGTGGCATTGGGCTGCTCTGGGGGTAGACACGGCCATTGCTTCAATATCCCAGCAGTGGCTGGTATGTTCTTACAGCAGCCACAGCACCTCCCAATGGAGGACATTCGGGCATCTAAATTTCCACCTGGAAGGTCCCCCTTTAAGTTTCTCAGAGTCTCCCTTGTTCATATTTGTACCTGGTGGGAAATAGGACCTCTTGCTGGTCTTACGCCCAGAAGCAATTCTGAGTTAGAACCAGTGTTTTGTTTGTTTATTTGTCTAATCCCATTGGCAGTAGACTCCCAAAGTAAATGGTGGAAATGGCAGGTTTTTCCCAAGCAGTACATTAAGAAAGATGACAGCATTTGTCACTTGTTAATCCTGTGACCACACAAGCAATGTGGCATATCTGCTTCCCCTTCCTGCTCACGGTCTGCTTCTGATGAGGTGAAGCCTGAGGTTCAAGCAGAGTCTGACCTTGTCTGGAATTTCCTCGGGATTCTTTTTCAAATAAGAGGACAGCAGCGTTCTGAGTCCCATTAACATATGGATTCTGGGAAATTTGTCAAAGGATGTTCATTCAGTTTAGTTCTACTTGAAAACTTCTTTTAGCGTTTTACATCTCGGAAGCCAAAGATTGGAGAGAGAGCTGTTTAGTATATCGTGACATGGATAGAAACTAAGGAACTAGATAGCCCTCTTTTTTTTTTTTAATTGCTTGCAGACCACAAGACTATATGTTTAATTAGAAGGGGAATACAAAGCGCAGCTGTAGAATTCCTGACCCAAGTCGATGTCGATCGAGCAAGAGCTTGTAAACTGCCCAGGAGTGAGTCCTACCGTAGAGAAGCGTTTTATGTTTACATCTTCATGTTTACAGCTGGCAGAAGATTAATAGGAAATAACTGCCAACCAAGTCTAGGATGGAGAAGCACCACTAAGGAGGCAAGAGAGCATACGTCTTCCAATACCCAGGTACTAGGAGGACATTAGGAGTGTGATTAAGGGGCAGCCACACGGCGTCCAGGTGTATACGGCACATTTCCTGCCTAACTGAGCATCTCCACATTCTTGTCAGCTAAAATCGCCCACCAAAGCAGTTTTACTGCCACTTGTGAAGGGACAAATATGGATTTGTTGTTTCAGTAAACCCTCAGTATGAATCCTTTATTGCTTATTTCATTACTGATCATCAGAGTAAAATTACTCTAAGGATGTGAATATGAAGATTCATAAATTTCAAAAAGCTTTAAAAATAGTCTTAGCAGCTAATATTTATCGGACTTGTTCTAAGTGTTAGTCACCACTGTAATTTCTTGAAATGTGTAAACATACCAATTTTCGTGAGTGTCGCTACTATCTTGGATTCGCACAAGTAAGAAAATAAAATAGGCAATTTGTCCATGGTTACATTTAATAAGTGGAAGAGTTGGTATTCGGTTCCAGGTATTCTTAACTATTCTAATAAAGGCTGTGCATTTTCCACTGTATCATCCTCAGTTTAAATAGTACAGGTATTTTTATAAATTGTAACAATTATGGAAACAGAACACATTGTATGCACTAATACGCGCTATTTATTATTGGTACTTAAAGTAAAAAGTGTGTTGAAGATGAAGTATTCTTGGAGATGGTTTGGAAGGCAAATGTTTGCTACTTTTCCCTCCCAGGGCTGGAGCTTAATTTCTCTATCCTTAAATATCCTTAAATCACTATAGATACTTAGTGACTTACTTTTATCAAGTGGAAATGGCAGAAATGACAGTATGCTACTTCTGAGATCAGGACATGAATAGATGCAAGCTTTCATCTTGAGTGTACTCTCTCTCCTTCTCTCTCAGTCACAACTCAGAGGGGGCCCCATGATCTGCAGGAGAGATCCACATGGGCGGGGGCCCCAGGATCTGCAGGAGAGATCCACATGGGTGGGGGCCCCATGATCTGCAGGAGAGATCCACATGGGAGGGACCCCCAGGATCTGCAGGAGAGATCCACATGGGCGGGGGCCCCAGGATCTGCAGGAGAGATCCACATGGGCGGGGGCCCCAGGATCTGCAGACAAGGAGTTGAAGCATCTGGCGAACAGCCACATAATTGAGCTTGGAGGCAGAACCTCCTTAGCAGAACTCTGAAGTGTTGAGCCTGGGGCTCAGACCCACTGTTTGACTACAATCTCATGGGAATTCTTGAGTCAGTCACTCACATTATGTCCATCTCCAACTCCATGTCTCAGTCTCATAAACTGAGGCAAATAATCAATGTTTGGTTTCTTTAAGATGCTAGATTTTGAGGCAACTCTTACACATCAGTGTTCAATAATAACCTCGGTGTAAGATTTAAGGTTCACCACAACATGAATACATAGATTCATGATTGAATGAATGAGTGAAAGCCCAGATCATCAGAGATAATTAGCTTTTAAATTATTAATATAAAGAATGTGTTTTCTTTATAAGTATGTTAAACAATTATATGCGTGTGTATATATATATTTGAATACATTCTTTATATATACCTTTACTTTAAACATTTTCACTATGTCTGTATGAAATATGTGTGAGATCATCCCAAAGGTCTAAGCTATGCTCCTTAGCATGGTTTCTGTTATCATACGTACTTGAAAATAAAACTGAAATGCTATGTAGATGGTCTTTTAATTCTGCTTAAAGAAATAGCATCTGTCGATTTGTCACAGACACCAGCACCACGTATATTTTTATATCTCAGAAGACACAAGAAGGAACTTGGAAAATTCTTATTCTGTATTAAATTTTGACTAATGAGGATGACTGACTAACCTGATGATGTAACTTAGTTGACTAGTAAATTAAGATAATGCATGTAAATTCTATGCTATGGACTGAATTGCAGTCCCCTCAAAACGTATATGTTGGAGCCTAAACCCCCAGTGTGACGGTATTTGGAGATGGGACCTTTAGGAGAATATTAGGTTTAAATTAAGTCATGAGAGTGGGGCTTTCATGAGAGATGGGATTAGCGCTCTTATGAGAAGAGAAACTAGACCTTCTCTCTCTCTCTCTCTCTCTCTCTCTCTCTCTCTCTCTTTTCTTCCCTGACCCAACACCATCCCACCCCCAAGCCATGAGAGTGACAAACAAGAAGGTGGCCATCCCAAGGCAGGAAAAGAGCTCTCAGCAGAACCCGACTACACTGGATCCCTGTTCTCAGATTTCCAGACTCCCAAACCATGACAGAATAAATTCCTGCTGTCCAAGCCACCCAGTCTATGGTATTCTGTTATGGCAGCCTAAGATAAGATACTCTAAGCACAACTATTGACACATGTTAATTTGAGTGATATTACCCATTATTCCTATTAGTAATAGAATTAGTAGTAATACTCGTATCATTCTTATTTTTAGATACTGTTCCCCCACTAATGGAAATTCCATGAGAATAATAGTTGTCAAATACGTTGTATCCCCAACCTCTCTCTCAGGGTTTTTTTCCCCCAAGGTCCACAATGCTGCTGATATATACGGTTCCATAACAGCACAAATTCATATGATGTGCTCCCTCCCTTCCTGTGAATCTCTGCCTATACGTAATATTATCAGAAAAGACTTAGGACACAAAACACCCACTGTGTCCCCCACACCATTGCACACGCCTTAAACCCCTCAGTTTGTTTTGTTTTGTTTTGTTTTTCTCTCTTTATAGAAAGGATGACCATTTGAAATATTATATTTATGTGTGTGTATTTTATGTCATCCCTCACAACATTTAGGTGGGAGAATCCAGATCGGGTCTGTTCATTGCCTCACCGCTTAGGACATGCTTGGCCTGAATTACAGCTTTTTGAATTAACGTATCTGGAACATCTTCAAATGCAGAACCTAGATCTAATTCATTCATTTCAATGGCTTTGCATTTTACGGTTGTATATTCATTTATTTACCTATTTCCATTTGGTGGTATTTACTTTTATTCTTAACTTTAACTGAGTTTCAAATTTTATTTTAATTCATGTTTTCATATTAAAACCTCTTCCCTATGTCAGTCTCCCAACTTCGAGTTCTCACTTTCCAGAAACAACTACTTTAATTCCTTAGCTTTTTCATCTGATATTTAATACATTTCTCCCCAGTAATTTGCTGTCGTTGATATTTTTATTAAATTCAATTAATTAATTATTTTATTAAATTAATAAATTCAATTACTTAAATTTAATATTATGAAAAATTCTAAACACACACTATTCCGTTTATTTTGTAGATGCTTCTCTGCGTTTCTGGGTATGCGCAAGCAGAGTTCTTGTACTTTTTTCTCACGTCAACATGTGCATTGGTATATATACATGTAGAAATATTTGGGGAAACTAAACATTTTCTTTTCTCTCTATCAACTTTGTATAAGAGGTCAACGAGACCTTTAGAAGGATGTAGACCTTTAGAAGGATCCTTCTAAATCCCTCATAGAGGGAACATTCAAAATTGACACTAGACAAGATATGTCCACTTACAGAACACAAGCTCTTGCATAGACATTAGCTATGACTCGTAATGTGTTTTAGGATACACAGTCCTGGGTCTGACTTAACTGAATAAATATCAAACTCCTTGTCTATACGCCACCCAATAAGATTTGAAGAGGCACGATCTCTAAGAACAGGAGGTAAGGATGATGTAATGATGCTACTCTGGCTAGCCAGTCAAGCAAATGAGTATGCCTACGGGGAAATATAAGAAAAACCAATGTGCCTCATATTTTTATAATGTGCGTGCAGGCCTCGAGTACAGGTGTGTGTTGCCATGCACGTTTTTCTTGTGCGTACCTTCCCGATTTAATATTCATGGGACTACAAATACTATTGTCTTTTGTCTGCCATCATTTGGTAGTGAAGAAGGCTCAGATGCTACCCGACAGAAGGAGAAAGGACTTCCAAGGATAGCATCTGTTTCGTTGGCAAAGCCTGCCCTGTTTGTGACTGTGGGCTTGGAATCACCATTGGGTTTGGCACTTCTGAGATGGACTGACTTGGTGGGAAAAAATAAATTTTTTTTTTAATTAGAAAACCCCACTGAATTGCAGGTCAGGTTCACATTTGGACAAATGTAGTTGTGTTTTGAAAAAGGTAAGCAGGCCTTCTTTACATTCTTCTGCATCTCACCACAGAGTCAAGCCCTTTATTTGATACACGGTAATTGGAACAAGACAGACAACAGTTGCCATATTCTTTGCATAGAAATGTGCTGCGTGGGCCTGGCGCCACTCACCCTCCCGCCTGGCTTAGCTATCTCTCCAGCTCCATGCTTCCTTTCTTAATTAGAACTCAAAAATGCCGACAGTTTTCCTTGCTGTGAGATTGCCTCTCTCCCTCTCCTCAGCGTGGGCAACGGCATGCTATTTTATTATAAATAAAATCTCGGATCTTTTACTAAAATATGGTTTTTCTGACAAGGAAATTGCATGCCTATTTAGCAACGTATTATCTCACTATTTCAGGTACCTTACTTAATGATACACCCCTATGCATATCCACTGAAAATTGCGGATCTATTTTTTTTTTCCTAATGACAAAATCAAACCCGAGGATCTTTACATTCATCTTAGTTTGCCTAAGTAGAGATTTCATAAACTGGGAATGAGTTAGACCTGAGGATAGAAAAACAGCAACGACATGCAGTGTCAGTGTTTTAGAGTCCTTTGATGCAGGGCGTATGGAGCTAAAAACGAAATGGAGAACAATGGTTAAAAACAAAAGTGTACAAGAACCTTTCAGCTCATCAGTATCTAGTAAAAACATTCAAAGAATGGCGACATAATAAACAATCCGAATTCTGGTTTAAACAACGAATAGTAATGAAAGGCCCTTGGTAATGCGAGAAGTCTAAATAATGTACCTGAATGGCTTGGTTGGGACTAAAGTCACTTTACAGACACTTGTAAGTGGGAGTATCGAGGTGGTAAGTGACATATAAGCTTGTATATGGATCATAGGCTATTTTTGATGAGTTCCTAGTCATTAGGTACTTCAATATTGAATTGTGTAGTTTCTGAAGGAATGAGCGCCCCTCCACTAAGATGAACTCGATCTAAGAAAAGCAAACCTACACTAGCTGGAAGTCCACAAGCATTGGAAGGCCAGAGTCAAGCATCTCCTTTGCAAAGTATACCTTGGATTCACTTTAAAGTACACTCGACTCCAACACAGTCCATTGTCTTGACTTATTTTGAGAAAAAGGTGACTACACTATCAAATGCCACCTCACGAATTTTGGGGCAAAATGAAGTGGAGAAGAAGCCCGGATGCACTTTTTAGAACTGGTCTTAAGGAGCACGGATCTATTATGTATAGTCCAACCCATAAGCAGAGGAAGTTACTGGATCCGATCAGATTTCCATGAATATCTCAACTTATGTGCGGTCAAGAGCAGCTCTAAGACATATCATAGTCATGATAACCTAGAATATTGGAATGAAATTCACTGATGGAAGCTTTGAGGACTAAAGAGCATTTGAGCAATATCTTTATTTATTTTTATTTATTTATTTTTTTTTCAACGTTTATTTATTTTTGGGACAGCGAGAGACAGAGCATGAACGGGGGAGGGGCAGAGAGAGAGGGAGACACAGAATCGGAAACAGGCTCCAGGCTCTGAGCCGTCAGCCCAGAGCCTGACGCGGGGCTCGAACTCACGGACCGCGAGATCGTGACCTGGCTGAAGTCGGATGCTTAACCGACTGCGCCACCCAGGCGCCCCTTGAGCAATATCTTTAAAAAGAAAGGCAACTAAGGCTAGTCCTGATGAAATGCTAGTAATCAATAACTATTTGAAGTACTTATGTGTGCAAGCATACTAAAATATCATTGTTCCTCATATTAAAAAGACAAATAACGGTCTTCATTAGGCATAGGGACTAGGCACCAAATTGACCTGTTTTTGTTGGTTTTTCAAGAAGAAACTTGGGGCATTCTAAGTTTTTGGAGACTTTACAGAGATGATGTCTCTGAGGGATACTGTGGTGTCATTAAACTAATAAAACTATATAGACAAATCTATTCTTTAAAAGTCAGATTACCCTTCTCATTCTGTATTTCAATTCACGCTGTCTCAACTGTCTGGTTGGATGTCTGGCCTAATGAAACTTGCTTTCCATTAAGTGGCTGGTGACAGCTGGAGAGTCATTGTACTGTGATGCAGAAAATGACCCACTTTTAAATGGGTTAATGATCAAACATAATGGGAAAACTCATTGAAAACAAGCCAACTTCTATTTGTACTATTGACCACTCAATGGTCAATTGCCCCCTTCCCACCTTTTAAATAGAATGCTTCTTTTAACGTTTACCTCTAAAATTAGAGCCTTCCTGATTATTGCCCATTCCATCAGTGTTTTAGATATTAATTCCTCTATATTTTTAAGCCAACCCCCTTGTGCACTCTACTCTCACATGGGTACCTCTCCCTGCCAGAGCTCCTGTGCACCGCCCTGTTGAACAGACAATCCTCTTCATCTTCCTAGTTTGACTCCTCTCCACCCTTGAACGTCCGTTCCCTTCCAGCCCTTCATTTGTTGGCATACCCACGCAGCACAACCACGTTTTGATTCACAGTCTGTTATTCTGTCTTTTGGCTCCAACCATTTGGCTGCACATCTAACTAAGCCTGGAGAAGAAACTCGCCTTGCATTGGTATGACCGCTACTGGGGGCTCTCACTGGAGATGTGGTTCTCATTTGCATAAACAACGTAAACGCAAAAATAAAGCTTTCCTTTGCCACACTTGTCATATTTTATAGTTCCAAACATGTTGTTCTCCTACACCCCTGCCCCCTTTCTCACCATTTTGTGAAACCTCCCCCTCCCCCCTCTTTGTTTTTAGAGTAAGAGGCCTGCTGCAACAGGGAATCACAGCCCTTGGATGAGGTGATGGTGAGGGTGGGCTCAGACAGTCAGCTGTGGGGAAGCATTTAAGAGGCACGAGTTGGGGGGGGTGGTAAAAAAAACCTTTCTTAGAGCAAGTGAATAAAAAGAGCACCCTTCTATGATGTCTTTCTAGAATATTTAAAATTCTATTGTGTGAATGTAATCCCTCACCAAGAGGATTTCTATGTTACACGGTGCTCAGAAAATCAGTATTATCAGTGACTCCATTCTTCTGGCCGCCTAAAATATAGCAATCTGACTTTCAGATGGAGTTAATTCATTAATATATATGAAAGTGAAACCAGCACACATGCTTTCCTTTAGTTAAATTCACCATGATACAAAGTGTTTTAATATATAGACTTATGATTTTGTCTTTTTAAAAATCATGCTTACATGACCTCAAAATCCCAGTTGTTTTTTTTTTTTCAGTTCCCATTCTGTATTAGAGAAAATTTCCTTACCAGATTTTTGGCTATTTACATCATAGAATATATATTCGAGATTGGCTAAAACATGTTAGTAGATCGAAGTCTTTCTCCCCCCCCCCCCCGCCCCAATAGATTATTTATGTCTTTGGATTTTGAGGTAATAAACAGACTCAGCTATGCATTCTTGGTTGTAAATATCAGATCCCTATTTTGGCTACGGTAAGCAGAGATGGAATTTATGTTAAGGATATCAGGATGCTGACGGAATGAACATAAAGCTGAAAAAGTTCAGAAAAGGGGGAGAAAGCAAGCAAACAAGGACCACTGGACTACAGAAACCACACTGAACTCATGCTTCAGGTAACATCTGAAGGCATTAATGCTGGCTCGTGGACCCAGTCACACTGCTGGTTAAACACAGTCCATGGGAACTGGGCATAAGTGCATCTGACTGGCAGAGGGTAGATTATATGGGCCTAGGCTGGCTGTCAGGGTAGAGAGAGGAAGTTACAGTCCATAACAGTAAGTGGAAAACCCTTCATTCAATAGTCTGCCTGATGTCAAACACCCACATGTATGAAAGAAACGTAGATCATGGGAGACAAACAAAACAAATCACAACCAGTGAGTATATACCAAACACTAGAAAACCTTAGGGTCTTTGTTCTCTAGCAAATAGTAACATGAACCATGCGTTGTCCTGTCTATTATACACCAAGTTAAGAGGGGACTGGTCATTGTCCATGACACTTCACAATATGATTTCTTAGATACCATTTTCGTTAAAAATCTCTGCATAATGGTTTTGTTCATTCATCTTCAAAAAACTCAACCTAAGGGGCTCCTGGATGGCTCAGTTGGCTAAGCGTCCGACTTCAGCTCAGGTCATGGTCTCACAGTTCGTGAGTTCGAGCCTCACCTCTGGCTCTGGGCTGACAGCTCAGAGCCTGGACCCTGCTTCCGATTCTGTGTCTCCCTCTCTCTGCCCTTCCCCTGCTCACGCTTCATCTTTCTCTTTCTCAAAAATAAATAAACATTAAAAAAAAAAACCTCAACCTAAAACAACACATTAAAATGCTTTATTGCTGTAGTAGGGAGAATATGCTAATAGAATGGCCCTAATTTCTGTAACCAGTAGCTATTTTACTTTATCTGCAAAAGGGATTTTATAGATGGAATTAATGTTAAGAACATGGATATGGGGAGACAGCCTTGGATTGTTTGGATGGGTCCAATCTAATCTGATCAATCCTCGAAAAGCAGGGAACCAGCTGTAGTCAGAGAGCAGTGGTGATGACGAAAGCAGACTTACTGGCTGGGAAGACAGAGGTAGCCACAAGCCAAGGAATGGGAGGCAGTCTCTAGAAGTCAAAAAAAAAAAAAAAAAAAAAAAAAGCAAGCAAGAAAAAGGATTCTCCCTAGAGGCTTCAGGAAAGAAAGCAGCCTTGCCAAAAACCTTGAGTGAAGTCCAGTAGGACCCATAGAACTTCTACCCTCCAGAATGATGAGATAAATTTTTGTGTTAAGATGCTAAGTTTGTGGCCATTTGTTACATGGTGATTCTTTATGGCAGCAATAGAAAATAACACAGTTGTTCTGTGCATCAGTGGGTAGTAGGTCTTCCTTCCCTTGCTGTGCCTACAGACCAGGCGAGACTCAGGAAGACGAAGGACTGACTCAGCAGCAAACTGAAATCAAGCGTCAAGCAGCTAGATCAACCTGGTTCTCCTCTTCTTTGCTACAAGTTTGTAAGGGTTCAATAGAAAGCCTCTCATCCCGAGCATGTCTTACTATGAAACTGTCAGTTTTGAGGACTGCACGTGACACATCAGTAGAAGGATTTCCAGAAACAGACATTTTAGAAGTTGCTGATTAAAAACCCCAAATGTGTAGGGATTGCTGTAAATGTTAATGTGAAGAGAAAAGCATTGCCAATATGCACAGGGTGCTTTTGTTTTCTATCCGAGAACAACGTGTGCAGACAAAAGACTCACCTGTAATTGAGGCTAGATTTTTCAACGTTCCGCTTATCTCATCATGTAAAACTCACATCATCCCTTTTGTCAGAGTTTTCAAGAATGTGAAATTGAGGGGCAATCTCCACCTCGGGGCGAAAGCTGCATTGCCGTTTACGCACTCTACAAGACAGGCTATCAAAGTAGAAGTAATTCTCTGAAGGTTAAAAAAGGGAATATTAGTGCACACTTCATTTATCAAATCCTAGAGATGATAGGAAGTTTAATGACAATTTGTTTTCAGGACTTCCCCATATTAAATTATATTATAAATTGGTGACCTCGCTGTTCGAGGGAAATAAAATATGGACAATTATTCCTTCGTGATTATTAGTCCCTGGTAACGCAAACTGTGGTGAGTCACAGTAGGGTTCAACCTGATGTGCCTGTACATGCTGGCTCTGTTAACACTTGATCCATGAATTTCCATTCTGTTTTATGGTAGTTTTATGAGTTCGTAGTAATATGATCATTTCTCAAACACAGAGAAAATACATATGAAAAATACACATACTGAAGTTGTGGGCTTTGCCCCCTCAAAGAAAGGTAAACATAGATGAGGGGTGGACAGGTCAAGTCTATCCTTGATATAAAAAACGAACACTCTAAACAATCAAATTCCATCTAATGATAGCTCACTTCATTATAACTGAGACTAACTCTATGGAAATTTAGTAAAGTATACCAAAAGAGGACCACCTACAACTGTAACAACTGTATTGTTTGAAGTTTCAAACTGGCTTCTACAACTTTGAAATGAATAATAGTTTGACTTATCAATACCATTAGTGTGATTGTCTTTTCCAGATACTTGATTTAAAAGAATTTTAAAAGAGCTCATATATAAATCCTGGAGACCAATTCTATATTCCTCTGAGATACAGAATGCCAAGCATTTTATAGCTTCATATTTTAATAGTCTTTTTTTGGAAGTGTGATATATATAGACAGAGCCGACGTCGTAGCTGTATAGCTCAAGAATTTTAACCACAGAAACACCATCTGGATCAAGGAATAGAATATTTTCAGCACCAGAGACCATCCCCCAGACCTTCACCCAGTCTTCATTTTTCTCTTTTTCTGTCTCCACAAAGCTACCTACTCTCTGATTTCCAACGTCAGAGATGGAATTTGCTGATTTTTTAATTTTGTGTATACGTCATATATGCATCCTTTCTCCTACCCACCGTCCTAAACAGAATGCGACTTGAGACACCATGTTGTAGCTCATAGCAGAAGCTTTTAATTCCATTTATATTGTACTTCTTTTGTTGTATGAAGAATACCAAAATGTAGCCACCCATTGTACCTCGTTAGACCTTGGTTGTCTATTGTATTCTTAGTTCACACTTTATAATCTCCTCATTCATGCATGTCTTTTGGTACATCTACTGTATATTTCTGTGCTTATATAACCAGGAGCACAATTGCTGGGTCCCAGGGTATATGTTAGTTCAGATTTAGTAGATATGCTGACACCTTCTGAACATGAGTAGTGCCATTTACATTTCAACAGCAGTGCGTAAAATTTCCAGTTGCTCCTTGCCTTAGATGTCATAGATATTCAGTCTTTTTAATTTAGTCATTCCTCTGGTTGCATAGGGGTATGACATTATTAATTTAACTTACCTGATGACTGGGTTTGAATGTCTTTGCATCTCTTTATTTAGAAGTACTGAGTAAGGAGTGTTTAATTCAAGTGGAAGAGTGGGCCACGGAAGTTTGAAGAAGGTCTTTAAGAAAGACTGCATTTCTGAGCCGGACATGGGAGAATAAATATGACAATTTGTCTGGTAGACAAAAATGGCATTGAGGTGGAGAAAGAAGGAGGAATTTCAACATTAGGTGGTTCAGGGTAGAGATCACTGCCACAAAAAGAAACAAAGGCCTAAAAATATGTTAATCCTTAAGGACTCCAGATGAGGCCAACATATCCAGAGCACAAAATAAATGGAGAAGGGGAATAGAAGAGAATACTATGAAAGAGAATTCAGGCTAAGTTGGGAAAGGGCTTTGAATGTTCTTAGGAAAGAGATGGGGCTCTATTATTTAGGAAATAAATAAATATATAAGCTTCTATGCAGTTGTTAATAACACTGATTATGAAAGTAATCATAATTAAAATCTGATATAATTTCTAAAGAATAAAGAACACATTTTATGTTTCTGAAATAGATTTATTTGGCTTATTTTTGCTGCATGTAACATTTTTATCTTGTAGAAATCTGTGCATGCCCATAAAGTAGACAGATTTAGATCCCATTAATGATTAATATTGTTTCAAAATTGAAATCCATGATTCATTGTTTGTACAGAAGTGAGCTCTAATATCATGAATGAATAATACAAAATATTACACAAAGGAATTCATGCTCATTCTATGAATAAGATGGTAGACAGCTTTTGGATAAGCTACACAAATTATTTTCACTAAGAGATCAGTCTGTATACAAAGAGGAAAACTGAGTTTAGGGCAATAAGTTAAAATTATGAAATCAGCGGAGGTTTATACTTAAATTTTTTTTAATGTTCATTCATTTTTTGAGTGAGAGAGAGAGAAAGCGCAAGTGGGGGAGGGGGAGAAAGAGAGAGAGAGACAGAGAGACAGAGATGCAGAATCTGAAACAGACTCCAGGCTCTGAGCTGTCGGCACAGAGCCCCACGTGGGGCTTGAACTCACAAACCGCGAGATCATGACCTGAGCTGAAGCCACCCGGGCGCCCCCATAATTGCACTATAGAATCACCTGGGGAGCTTCTAAAACTCCCGACACCCAGCTCTCGCTCGGAATCAATTAAATTAGACTGGCTGGGGGTGGAGCCAGGCCTTCGCTTTAAATACCGCCAGGTGACTCCGACGTGCACCACTTTGAGACCCACTGTGCTGAAAGTTTATTCAACTACACTACGTGATGCCAAAAATGTTTTTCACGGCGGTTATGTTCCATTTTCCATCTCCAGCTGCAGTGGGTGAGTGTTTCTGTTTTACATTTCCTCTGAAATTTTATATTATCCAGTTTTAAAAATTTTGTCAGCTGGTAAATGAGTTACGGCATTTACTTGCTGTTTTGGTTTGTATTTCCTTTAGTTGCTAGTGGGGTTGGACATTTGTTTTTTATGTAAGTGTGCCATTTCTGTTTTTTTCACCTGTAAAAAGCCTTTTCATGTTTTTGTCTGAAGTTGTACAGGTTTGTCTATTTTTAGTTGATTTGGTAGAAAACATTTATGTTTCGGGAAAATCCTTTGGCAGACCTACATCTTTGTCTGTCCTTGATAATTCTGGCCTATTCCTACATTGTTAAGTGCCCTCCCTTCCGAAAACATGAACTTTACCAATTTTGTGTGGCTAGAGCATCTGTTGAGTTGGTTATGTTTTTTCTCCTTCATTCTCAGTGTAGTCTGGTATTTTTTAAAGTTATTTCTTTATTTCTTTACGTATTTATTTGAGAGAGACAGAGATAGCACTAGTGGGGGAAGGGCGAAGAGAGAGGGAAAGAGAGAATCCCAAGCAGGATCTGTGCTCAGACTCACGAAGCCATGAGATCATGACTTGAGCCAAACCGAGAATCAGATGCTTACCCTACTGAGCCACCCAGGTGTCCCTCAGTGTAGTCTAGTACTTTTTAATTGAATTATGCGTGTGTTCCTTGAATAAGCCCTCTATGTCCAAGCCACATTATTTCAGTGTATAGCTAGATACAATTTCCTAATGTTTAGTAGATTTGCATCTGTTATTTTGAAATCCGTCAATACTTTTCTGTGTGTTTGTGTATGGCATTGCTTTCGCTCAGATTTGTTTAAATGTTCTATTTAAAATTCTTTGCTCCAGAGAGCTTTTCTTTTATATTTTAAGACAGTAACTTATTTTCCCACGTGGAATATTTTTGTTTTTAAGGCAATGAAATCAGTTAAGTCTACAGTGTAAAAAAGGGGAGAAAAAAGCAACCTAACTCACTAAATATAAATCTCAGATTTGCTATTTTCTAGCTCTGTAAACTTCTGACATTAACATACTAGCCTGTTGTAGGTATGGGTGTCTTCTGATAACGAAGTAAGAAAACGTAGTTAAAACTCCCCACCAGCTTTTCTTTTTTATTTGTTCATTCTTAAAAGAGCAAATAAAGCTATAACCTGGCACATTTTATCAAGTGACTGGGTAGAAGTAGCCTGGCAGGAGATAAGACCATGGACAGTGTCACCAGCGTCTAATTTCAAACCTTATCTGTGCTGCTCACTAGCTTGTGGTCTCGTGGTGCTTATTATATATATATCTATATGCCTCAGTTTGCTTACTTGCAAAGCATGCAAGAGAATAGTAGCTTGCTGGGGCGCCTGGGTGGCTCGGTCGGTTAAAGATAATAGTAGCTTGCTGGGGCGCCTGGGTGGCTCGGTCGGTTAAGCGTCTGACTTCGGCTCAGGTCATGATCTCCTAGTTCGTGGGTTTGGGCCCCACATCGGGCTCTGTGCTGACAGCTCAGAGCCTGGAGCCTGTTTCAGATTCTGTGCCTCCCTCTCTCTGCCCCTCCCCTGCTCGTGCTCTGTCTCTGTCTCAAAAATAAATAAACATTAAAAAATTTTTTTAAAAAATAGTTGCTTGCTCACAGATTTTGCCGTGTACATTAAAATGAGTTCATATTTGCAGGGCACTTAAAGTAGTCCTTGGTACATCGTAAGGACTACCTATGGGATTGCTAAATAATTGATAAACAGGATGCATGCATGGGTACCTTTTCATGTCCCTTGCCTCCCTACCTGATGATGCTAGCACCATCTTTTCAAATCCTAACTGTAATGTAATTTCAAATGTATGGCTTTAATGTACTTGTCAATTTCTATACGCATATGCATAGCACACTTTCTCTCTCTCTCTCTCTCTCTCTCTCTCTCTTTTTTGGCACTGAGATGAGTTGCTTTCTGACTCTGTTTTTTGGTTTGCTTAGTATTTTAGACGTAAAATAATTTCCTTCTCTAATCACATCTCTCCGCTCCTTTCTGCCATTATTTGTTACTGATGCTGTTGGCTCTGGGTTATTCCCCTCCTGTCTCACTTTTCTCCCAACAGACACAGTAAGTGTTCTGGCCCTTCGTGTGACTTCCAGGTATTCACAGGGAATCTTTGGTGCTGAAGAGCAGTGGCTAGTTTGGAGAGAGCCCCTATGCCTTTCTACTGAGGCTGCATCCCTGCCCTTGTTTTATTTTGTTTTCTTCCACACTTGGGGAGGGCATCATGAGGCCCATGAAAACTCTTCATCTTGGCATTGCTTCTGATTAGAGATTAAAGAAGCTGCTTGTCTATCCGGTCAGTTCGATCCTCGGATAAAAACCTGGGGGAAAGCACTTCTACCATGAATAATGTATAGGGGTGCACAAACGTACACCAAAAACTAGTTAAACGTGTGTAAAATGTATTTATTTCCATTTCTCATTAAAAATGACTAAGTCTTATGACGTGCAGATGAAATTCTTATATATGAAAGAAGATCACTTTTTTTCTTTATAACTAATGATCATGTTTAGATTAAATGTGATGCAGAAGTTTGTTGTCATTGAGGGAATGGTATTCCTTTTCATCTGATATCATGCCTCTAAATAGAGAAATGCCACCATGATAGGGAGTGTGGGCCCCCCATATGTCTCTGTAACTCACATTTTTATAAACTTGTGCTCAGGCTCATCCTACATGTGTTCCACCCTAGGAATAGAAATCTACCCATGAAAACTACCTTGCCTGCATTAGCCATTTTCAGAGTAAGGTATAATTATCTTTCATTGTCTCTTTTCTGAACTAAAAATAGTTTCAGCTCTTCTAGAAGAACCTCGGAAATTTCAACTTAATGGTAAAAGTCAGTGAAACAACTGAGAGAGGAGTTCTTAGAGTAAAAACAAAAACCACTTTCACACAAAGAATAATCAAAGCCTTCTATGATATGCCAATAGTTGCAGAAAAAAAAATCTATTTTGACAAAGAAAAAAGAGAAGCTTTGTCATTTCAGTCCTTACCTGGTACATTCCATTATCGAGTCTTTTTCCAAAGTGTTTTCACCAAAGTTTGTTTTAATCTGTAGTCAGATGTCAGGACTGTTTCCATAGGTTTTGAATATTGGGGCTCTTTATTCATATTCAACCTTATAAATGGAGTTGTCAGGAAAACACGGAACACAGCATCTGACAGAAAAGCAGGAGCCAAACTCATTTCATTAGCGAAAAAAGCTTTTTAAATGATAATACTATGCGTTGGAATCCCCTTGATTACAACTATTTTCATTTTTATTTTTATTTAATATAATTTATTGTCAAGTTAGCTAACATATAGTGTATACAGTGTGCTCTTGGTTTTGAGGGTAGATTCCCGTGGTTCATCGCTTACATACAACACCCACTGCTCATCCCAACAGGTGCCCTCCTCAATGCCCATCACCCATTTTTCCCATCCCCCCCCCCCCCCCCGATTACAACTCTTTTCAGACTGGACAAGGAATGTACCTTTGGGGCTCCCCCTGCCTTTTGAAGTACAGTTGATATTTAGGTGTCTGTTTGAAACAAGTGATTTTCTTTAAGACTCTCTCAACCTTTAAAAAAAATTACTGTTACCTTTTTCAGTTCATAATTCAGTTCATAGCAGAACATAATTTGTTCTCTTTACAAACACACAAGTAGCTTTTGTTTTAACAGCTCCAAGAACTAGACCTAATGACATTAATTAGGCACCTGCTAGCCTTTTAATTTTAGGAATCGGAAATGTGCTTGTAGGGCCTAAATAAAGGCTCAATGCAGTCCTATGTTTCGACCCTCTGACCCCCTAGCTGCAGGTTCTTTCAGACAAACCGATGTGTGAGTCCGCACCCCCAAAGTCGGCCAGAAATAGTGCGACAGGTGAGGAGTATTGATCTGGGCTTCCAGAAAATGATGGCTCTACTTCCTTTTACCAAAATCACCATACTTGAAGAAAGTTTTCATCACTATCTACACCTTTTCACATTTTTACTCGAAATTTATTAAGATATTCATGTAAGTGAGTCTGTATACTGATTCTAATGGTTAGGCTTTGCATTTCGATCTCTGGGAGGGCCTGTTTTGTAGACCGTATTTCTCATTAGGTAACTCCCGGCTTTTACTGTTGCTAATTTCCTTTCTGTCTTCCTCCTCTTTGCTTTTCAGCGGGCTTTCTCTCCTGACAGTCTTGTAGTCGCTGTTCCACAGAGCCCCTCCTATGGGCTCCTGTGCACATCTGCTCTCCTCTGACATGCCCAGGGCTCCAAGACTGTTCGTTCTCTCCTGCTCTTTACCCACAGCCCCAAGTCCCCGTGCCTCTCCAGCTGATTTCACTTTGTTTTAAAAATGAAGTCATGAGATGAATACATTTGGTGGATATCGTTTACAAGAGAATTATTAACCTGAAGAATCCATAATTGATCAACTTTGGGCTACACCCAGCTTCCTGGTGCCCTTAAATCCTATCTCAGGTACCTGCCTTGTCTGAAGGAGGCGACACGTCCATGCACAAAGGGAAGCTGTGACATCTACGCCACTAGGTACCCATGAACGTGAGTCCTTTTCTCTATTATTTCTGTCCACTGCTATTCATTTCTTCTTCCATTCTGATTCTTGAAGCTTTAATTTCAGACTACTCCAGACAGGAGGAGTGGACTGTGTGTCTTTGCAAAAACTTTAGACTCTGCTGAGGGACCATGTGTATGGATTGTGTTAGCAAGTTTGGCAGAAGAGCGGTCATTTGGTCCAACTCTGATTCCAAAAGGGCACATCTGAATATATGTCTGAAACACGATACTCCAATGTGTTGTTTGTACATGGTCACATTAGAATATATACAACCTTTGCAAAAACTGTATGTATGTGTGTGTATGTGTATATATATATATATATATATATATATATATATATATATACAAAAGACTGAGTTGGAGAAGGTAAAATCAGCAGCAGAGACTAACTCTTCTCCTGATATTCTTAGTTGAGAGAGAAATGACCCAAAAGAACAATCTTTGGAAAATTCTAAATAAACTCAAATTCAGCCCAATAAAATATTAATGGCCTAGATGAACATGAAACTATTACATGTTCACTATCACATTACTATTACCATTATGGCCTTTAATTGCTCTGTCTTTTGATTAAATCAAACTCAAGTAAAATATGTTCCTTCTACTCTAAGGTTTGAAATGAATTTGTTTCAGCCCCTCTGTGGTATGGCAATCTATGAAATCATAGCATTTCCAACCATAACACTGCACCTAGACAACTACTGATTAATAGCACTCTCTCTATGTTTTGAGGTATAATTGACAAGACATTTCAGGTGTACAGAATAACGATTCAGGATGCGTCTATACTGGGAATGATTACCACAGTAAATCTACTTAACATCTATCACCGTACTAGTCACAGAAATATTTTTTTCTTGCGATAAGAACTTTTAAGATCTATTCTCTTAACAACTTTCAAATATGCAATGCTGTATTATTAACTTGGGTTGCCATGCTGCATATGACTTACTTATTTTCTACTTGGAAGTTGTACCTCTTGACCCCTTTTTTCCTCACCCTTTACCCCTGCCTCTGGCAACCACCAGTCTGTTGTCTGTATCTATGAGGTTGGCATTTTGTTTTGTTTTTAGATTTCACATATAAATGAGATCAAATCACATTTTTCATTTTCTGACTTATTTCACTAAGTGCAATGCTCTCAATTCCATCCATGTTGTTACAGATGGCAAGATTTCATTCTTCTTTGTGGCTAGGTGATATTCCATTGTGTATATATACCATATTTTCTTTATCCATTCATCCATTGTTGGTCACTTAGATTGTTTCCATATCTTGGCTTTTGTCATAATGTTGCAGTGAACATGGGGGTGTATATATCTTTTCCAATTAGTGTTTTCACTTTCTTTGGGTGAAAAAATACCCAGTAGTGGAATTATTAGATCATATAGTAATTCCATTTTTCATTTTGTGATGAGCCTCCATACTGTTTTTCATAGTGGCTGTACCAATTTACATTCCTCCCGACAGTGTGCAAGGGTTTCCATACCCTGGCCACTTTCTCCATACCTGGCCACTTATTTCTTGTCTTGTGGATAATAGCCATTCTAACAGGTGTGAGGTTTCATTGCAGGTTTGCTTTGTATTTCCCTGATGATCAATGATGTTGAGCATCTTTTCTCATACCTGTTGGGTATCTGTATATCTTTGGAAAAATGTCTGTTTAGGTCTTCTGCCCATTTTTTAAGCATATTGGGTTTTTTTTGTTGTCGTTACTCAGTTTTATGAGTACTTTGTATGTTCGGATATTAACCCCTTATTAGATATATGATTTGCAAATATGTTCTTCTATTTGATAGGTTACCTCTTAATTTTGTTGTTAGTTTCCTTTGCTATGAAGAAGGATTTAGGTTTCCGTTTAAAGCCCCACTTGCTCGTTTTTGTTGCCTCTCCTTTTGGGGTCAAATTTAAAAAATCATCCCCAAGACCAATGTCTTTCACCTTCCCATGCTTTCACCTACCTATGTCTTCTTCTGGGAGCTTTATGGTTTCAGGTCTTACATTAAAATCTTTAATCTATTTTGAGTTAATTTTTGTGTACAGGGTAAAATAGTGGTCCAGTTTTATTCTTTTGCACATGGCTGTCCAGTTTTCTCAGCACCATTGGTTGAAGAGATTGTTCTTTTCCCATTGAATACTTGTGACTCCTTTGCATAAATTAATTGACTCTATGTATGTGGTTTATTTGGGGGCTGTATTCTTCTTTAATTGATCTGTGTGTCTGTTTTTATGCCAACTATTTTGATTACCATAGCTTTGTATACTTTTCTTACGAGTGTAAAATAAACTGAATAAAATAATATATCCAATAAAATAGTTTAATAGATATTCTGAAGTAGGACAAAGACTCTCTGACCTTAAGCTTCAAATTGTCTCTAATTTTTGTGATGCATTGTCCATCATAAGAGAAAATGCACGTAAACAACAGACTAAGAACACAGAGTCAAAAGGATCCAAAATGGTGGAATTTCCTTCCACTATACAATAATTAAGTTTCTTATGCTTATGGATGATAACAGATCTCAAATTTTAAAATTTCGGCAAAAATCTAGATACCATTGAGCTATTGCACAATGGCAAGAGAACTGAAAATATTACAATTGAAAATGGCAATGCTCACGATTAACAAATCAATAGGCAAGTCTAATAGCAAACATACATATCTGATGAAATATCACTTTCAACCACTTTCTGAAAGGGCTAAGATGAAAAATTATAACATCAAATTTGGTAAGAATCTGCGGCAAGCGCAGCTCTTATACATTGCCAGAGGAAGTACAAAATGGTCCTATCACTTGTAAAAATAACTTTTCAGTATTTGAGAAAACTTAAAATATATCTACCTTATGACCAATGAAGGGAAAAAAAAGAAGGAAAAAAAAACCTCCTTATAGTAGAATCCAACTACTGTAGATGGAAGGATGGAATAAATGATGACAATACATAGAACAAATGATTTACTAACAGGTGAGATATTGTTGAGAAATAGCATACTCATAGAGACTCAGATATCTTCCCAGATACTAGCTTTTAATTAAAATTAAAAAATAGTAATTTTAATGATAAAACAACTGGCAGGAAACACTCTAACAAATTATCAAAACCTATCATCACCAATATTGGGAGAAATTGATATCACGTACCTCCAGATATTATACACTAAGAAGGAGACACTGTCGATTCAGACGAATTCTGTCAAGAAAGTGGAATCCTGATTTACATTTTGGGATACTTTATATATAGCTCTCCTATAATCCAAAAAAAAATCAACAAGCACAAAGAGAGACTTAGGAACTGTTCTATAGTAAAAGAAACTATACAGAAAAGTCAATTAAATGCAATATTGGATGTGAATTGGATCTTGAGCCGGGGGGAAAAAAAAAGCTGTGGTCATGGATGGTCATGGCAGAGAATGTATTTCTCACAAGAACAAGGACATTCTCTGCCATGACCACAGTGCAGTTATCAGTTTTAGAAACATTGAAACAATTATTATGTAATCCACAGTCCATATTTAAATTCCTCAGTTGTCCCAATATTAACTTGCATAGTCACTTTTTAGTCCTTTTTAATTCAGTCAATATATATATGAAAAGAGGCATGATGCTTCCAATTTATTCATTTGATAACAAATAAACATTTAGTATCCATATTACATGTTTGTATTTGTGTGTATATAGTGTGTGTATGTGTATATATACAGCATGTGTATGTATGTACATATATAGAACATGTACATGAGAGAATGGACAAAATAGAAATGATGAATTTTGTTAATACATACGTGAGAGTTTCTTTTACTGTTCCTGCAAGTTATCTGTAAGTTTGAAATAATAGGAAGAAATAAGTTAATATTTTAAAAATTCATCAATTTCAACAATATGTGGCAAGAGTAATACATCATAACAAGCCATTTGTTCCACATAGACAAGGTTGGATTACCGTTCTAGGAATCATTAAATCAATTCATTACATTCAGAGATTTAAGGAGAAGAACCATAAACACCTTAATATATGAAGAAGGGCATTTGATCAAATCCAATTGACATACCTAACGGAATTTAGAACAAAGTAGGATAAGAATGTAACTTCCTAAATGAGATCCATACGCCTTTAGCAAGTTTCCTATTTCACGATAAAAATATGGTAGTTGTGTGAGGAAGAAGCAATCAAGCAGAATAACAGAGGTCCCGGAAAGTCATTGGTGTGTGTGTGTGTGTGGGGGGGTGGTGTGCAGTGTGTGTGCACGTGTTTGTGACAAAAGTGCCACTGTCACATTGTCTTTTCAATAAATTGTACTATTATAGTTGTTTATTTTCCTGGGAAAATAACCCAACCTTTGCTTCTTACCATACACCTGTTTAAACTCCTTTTGAATTGCAGACCTACATTTGAATAAGCAACAGTAAACCTCTTAAAAGATAATATAAGAAAATATTCTCAAGGCTTTAGATTCTCAAAGTAATTCTTTTTTTAATCTTTATTCATTTATTTTAAAAGGTTGATACTTTTTATGATATCCAAGTTAAAACTTCTCCTTATTAAAAATCACCACTAACAGAGGCAAAAGTCAAAGCTATAGAGAAGGAGAAGATGTGAGTGATTGGTAATACAATTTAGAAAATAATCTCATACATACCAATAAGAAAGTGATATGGGACATGAGAAAAGTAGGCAGAAGCCTTGAAATTACATTTCAAAATAGAATGAAATGCCCAATAAATATATAAAATATAGAAAAATGTGATTGATGCCATTAGTAAACTAGGAAATAAAAATAAACCATAATGAGAGAGCACCACACAAATACCAGCATGACTCATGTTAAAATGGTTGCTAGACTTTGTGCAGATGAGAACTACGAGTAGTCTCATGAGTTGGAGAACGGTTTGATCTTACTTACCAATGTCAGATACTCAAATACTCATATGACTGACCGTGTGATTTCCCTCCTTGGTGTTTATATGATGGCAACTTGAGCATATATGTACCAAGGGAACCTGCACAAGAACTCTTATAGCATAATTACTTCCAAGCCCCAAACAGAGCAAATGAAATGTAGAAGACATAAATAGTGATATAGTCATATACTGGGATGCTATATAGCAAGATAAATAAAAGAATTAAAATAACATGCCATACTGGATAAATCTCATAGAAATATTGAGCAGAAGAAATACTCAAAGGAATATAGACCATTTCATCCATGTTTATATGAAGTTCAAAGAGGACAAAAATGAATGGTTGGGGATGCATACTTAAGTGATGAAAATAAAAGAAAAGCAAGCAAGCGATTTCTAGAAAGGTTAGGAGACTGAGTGCAATTTAGTGGTTGGATTCTGTGGGAAGAAGCTGTAATCCAGCAAGAAAGCTGTATCCACTTCTTAATTGGGGTCCTGTGATAATGGTGTTCTCTGTGTGTTCATTTGTTAAATTGTATACTTTGACTTATTTTTAAAGATGATTTATTTTGAGAGAGAGACGGTGAGAAGGGGAGGGGTAGAGAGGGAGGAAGAGAGAATCACAAGTAGGCTCTGTACTGCCAGCACAGAGCCTGACCCAGAGCTTGAACTTGTGAACGGTGAGATCATGACCTGAGCGGAAATTGAGTCGGACGTTTAAGTGACTGAGACACACAGGTGCTTCTATACACTTTGATTTAAAGTTTTCCTCGACTTGTGGTATTTGTCCAATTAAAAATTTAACAGTTACCAAAGATTACCTTAGCAGAAAGATTCTGGTAAATGAAGAAGCAAAAGTAAGATGAATTTGGATAAAAATCTTAAGTATTTACTGATTTTTTAAAAAAAGAAAACCCAAACTCATGGATACAGAGAACAGATTGGTAGTTGCAAGAGGTGGGGGCTGGGGGATGGGAGAAATGGGTGACCTGTTTTTTTTCCTTTAAATAAATTGAATAAAAATAATAATAGTTTAAAAAAAACCCCAAAAACCCAGCCAGCCTCCCAGCCCTGCCCTAGCAAGTAACCTTGAGCTCTGTAGTCAGCCAGGGGAAACATTGCCTATTGGATAGGTTAGTGCTTGTGATTGGTCATATGCCTTGTACCCAACACCCCCAAAATTAAATATAAAATAACATAGCAATGCTGAAATAAAATTTCCAGCTATATTTAATTCTAAGGGACAGTCAAAGCAATCTAATGTTTTTATTTCTCTAGTTCGGGTTGACCCTCAAAATAAATTTGAAAAGTCAGAATTAGAGATAAAGAATTGATAGAAAACAGAATCATTATTGTTAACTCTCGACTATACATATATACAGGAGATTCATGTGCCCAGGCTGGAATTATAGGAAACAAGAGAAATGATCTTGATAAGATAAGCATCTCTTATATAGTCTAAATCCCAAGTCAAAATACACAAGCTTAAATTTAGACAAATCTTGATCAATATTTATACAAGCTTGTTGATTTAATATCACGTGGCTAGGAGCTAAACTGTAATTTCTCGAACTTTGTTATATTGGTTTTCAAATATTTTTCATATCTAACTTTTAACAGAATATCAGATCACACGATTGATTAATAACACTGTAGCAAGCATGTCCAAATGTGTACCTATTTTATACATAGAATTTACAGTAGAAGATTTTGATTCATTTGAATTTTTTGGATTAATGTTTATATTGCATATGTTATGAAGTATTACTGATATCAAAATGGCACAACATTTAAAAGGAAAACATAGCATGAATGGTGGCAATTTAGACCGAAAATATT